>NC_089511.1:95584287-95815651 GCF_036850995.1 Saccopteryx leptura
GGTTTGCTCCTGGGTCAAGGCACATACTGAAACACATTGATGTTTATGAGTATCTGTCTGTCTTTTTCCCCCTTTATCTTACCTCTAAAATAAATAAATAAATAAAATAAAAAATGACAATGGCTTTTTTGTTGTTGTTTTTGCAGCTTAAATTGCATTGAAGAATGAATTATGTTTTTCAAAATCTCACTTCAATAGGAAATAAATGGTAAGGTTGTAAAGTACCATATTTCCCCATGTATAAGAAGCCTCCCTGTGTAAGACGCACCTTAATTTTGGGGCACAAATTGTACGAAAATGATAACAAATGCCAATAAACGGGAAATGCAAGTAAAAAAATTCTACAACCATTGTATAAGACACACCAAGATTTCTAACCCCACATTTTTCAAAAGATATGAGTCTTTTTTTTTAAAGCTTAGTTTTTTTTAATTTATTTATTCATTTTTTAGAGAGGAGAGGGAGAGACAGAGAGAGAGAGAGGAGGGGGGAGGAGCTGGAAGCGTCAACTCCCATATGTGCCTTGACCAGGCAAGCCCAGGGTTTCGAACCGGCGACCTCAGCATTTCCAGGTCGACGCTTTATACACTGCGCCACCACAGGTCAGGCTGATATGAGTCTTATACATGGGAGATATGGTATACATTCTCCAAATGTCTTTGTGAACATTTAGTTTTTCTTTCTTTTTTTTTTTTTTTTTACAGAGACAGGGAGAGAGTCAGAGAGAGGGATAGATAGGGACAGACAGACAGAAATGGAGAAAGTGTTTATAATACGCTAGGACACAGATCAATCATCAGTTTTTCTTTGTGACCCCTGAGGTTTTCATTGACTCCTGTCTCATATGTGCCTTGACCAGGGCCTACAGCTGGTCCAGTGACCGCTTGCTTGAGCCAACGACCTTGGGCTCAAGATGGTGAGCTTTGTTCAAACCACAGGAGCCCTCGCTCAAGCTGGCGCCCATGGGATCTCAAACCTGGTTCCTGCGCATTCCAGTTAAATACTTTAACCCCTGCATCATTGCCTGTTCAGGCTGTGAATATTTTTTTACTTTTACTTTCTCTGGATTTTATTTAGTATCCTGTTTCTTAGTATGGATGGAAAGGCAGTGTATTTTAAGGTTTTCTTGCCCTAAAATATATTCCTCACTACATTTTTTTCATAGGTTTCCTTATGTAGTTTTTATTTCCATTAATTGTAAAGTATTTTGTAACTGGAATTGTGATTTTAAGTGGAGGGTTTTTTAGCAGTGAATTTCCTTACCTTCAAAAAGGGGATTTTTTGTTAATTTCTATTACTGTTTACTATATTATGTGTAATGACAACAGAAAACATGCTTTATATCATTTTTTACATTAGAGGTAGTTGAAACTTGCTTGAAAGAACATACAAAAAGATCTGTGGAAAATGTTTTCCAAGTGCGCTTCCCTGCTGCCACCTTGTGTGCTCCTTGGGAATAACAGCTCAGAGCAGATCACCTGGAAAAATACAGCAGTTGGGTGTTGTGTGTTATCTATCAATGTTGAATCCAAGGCTATCCAGAAGATACTTTTATAACTTGTAAATATAAAAGAGTTCTAGTTACTGTTTGCTACCTGTTTCAATGTTAACTGTAGTGAAAGCAAGAGATATAATTGATATAATTTCAATCCTCTGAAGTTGGCTGGAAATTGTTCCATACCACATACAATAATGGTCTCTGTTACATGTGCTTCTCTGCTGCCACCTCGTTTGCATCTTGGGAATCATGGTTCAATACAAGTCTAAAGGAAAGTTTTGGTATATAAGATTGTCTACAACCATTCATTCCAATTAACTGGTTCTGTGAAGTTTTTATGTATTCTTAGTGGTTTGTTTTTCAGGAATCTACCATTTCATTTTGTTTTTCTTCTTTCCTTTTAGCCATGCTTTCATAAAGCCTTTGAAAGTGCCTGTCATATACCAGGCACTGTGCTAAGAACTCATTTCCCTGCACTCAGTAACTTCCCATTTTACTATTTTTACATCTGTCTTTTAACTACTGTCATTAAATCTACTAAATGTATTCTAAAATATGATGTGCTTTGATTTGACATATATATTGAATTTAAACAGATTTTATTATATAAATGGTATTCTTATTGCAGAAGTGCAAAAAACTGATAAGAAAAACAAAACAACAAATTTTCATACATAGATATCAGCTGTTAACTTTATGCCATTTTCTCTTTATATTCTTTGTGTACCAATTATATTTCTCTATGTATATGTACTCATGTACATTGGGTGCATGTACCCAAAGTGTGCATAGATGTGCATTGCACATGAGCATACCTCTCTGTTTCAATAGTGTCTGTCCTTTGTGGATATCTGTGTACGTATGCAAATGACTATTCACTTTTTCAGTAAAATTATTGTATTTTTTTTATATGCCAGGCACTGTGCTCGACACTGGTTACCTATAGTGAATGAGACAGACTCACTTTCTGTTTTTATGCATATTACTCTGTCATGGAGTAGACAGAGGAAGGAAAAATATACATAAAAAAATTAAAGTTGTGACAAACACTGAATTTAGTAGTGCAATACCTATGGTCCCTGTTGTGATTGATCGTGGCAAGGTTAAGTATATCAGTTTCTCAGAAGGCAGACCTGAGACATAAGTCTCGGTTCTTCACCAATTCTTGATATCAGCTATAAAACTGAGAAAATTTACAAGTGATGAAACAATGAACCTGGGAGGTGTTCTGTGACCAAAAGAACCTAACTTGTAAGTGCTGACCCAGGCTCATATAATTTCTGAAAACCAAAGCTTAGGAGGTTTCTCAATATGGACTGCTGCCACGGCACAAAAGAAAATTGCATGTTAGGAAAGTTATCAATGCATGCTCTACAATCAGAAATACTGTTTATCACTGTTTATGCCCTTGACTATCAAGAGCATAGAAAAGTCTTCTGTTGCTGTCACCTCAGCAAACTAGATTATTATTTTTTTTAATTGCCTCAGGTTTTCTCTAGTAATTTTGTCCCCCTAGAGAGAATGGCTTGCTTACACCAGAGAGTTCAGTAGTTAGAGCATCTCACCCATATAGTAATGTCATAGGTTTGGTCCTGTTTCAAGGCACATAGAGAAACAGATTGATGTTTCTGACTATCTGTCTGTTCCCACCCCACTTCCTTCCTCTACCATTAATAATTAAATAAAAGAAAGAATGACAATGGCTTTTTTTGTTGTTTTTGCAGCTTATATTGCATAGAGGAATGAATTATGTTTTTAAAAATCTAACCACAAGAAAAAATAGGTAGTAGGGTTGTAAAGTACCATATTTCCCCATGCATAACCTGTCTCCCTGTAGAAGACACACCTTCATTTTTGGGCACATAATTTGAGGAAATGATAACAAATGCGAAGAAACAGGAAATGCAAGTAAAAAATACTAAACCACTGTATAAGATGCACCCTGTTTTCAAACCGCATATTTTTCAAAAAAGATGAGTCTTAAACGAGGGGTAATATGATATACACCCGCCGAATGTCTCTGTGAACATTTGATTTCTTTCTTTATTTTATTTTTTTACAGAGACAGGGAGAGAGTCAGAGAGAGGGATAGATAGGGACACACAGACAGAAATGAAGAAAGTTTTTATTATGTGCCATGTCACAGATCAATTATCAGTTTTTCGTTGGGACACCTTAGTTGTTCATTGACTGCTCTCTCATATGTGCTTTGACCAGGGGGCTACAGCTGAACAAGTGACCCCTTGCTCGAGCCAGCAACTTTGGGCTCAGCTCTTGAGCTTTGCTAAAACAAGATGAGCCCACACTCAAGCTGGTGAACTAGGTATCTCAAAACTGGGTACTGCGCATTCCAGTCAAATGCTCTACCCACTGTGCCACTGCCTTGTCACTCTGTGAACATTTCTTTTAATTGCCTCGATTTTATTTAGTATCCTGTTTCTTAGTATGGGTGGAAAGACCATGTATTTTAAGGATTTTTTCCCCTAAAATATATTCATCACTACAATTTTCCATAGATTTTTTTATGTAGTCTTTATTTTAATTAATTTTAAAGTATTTTGTAACTTGAATTGTGAGTTTGAGGGGGGTTATTTAGGATTGAATTTCTTAACTTAAAAAAGAAAGGGTTTTGGCCCTGGCTAGTAGAGCATCGTTCTGGCATGCAGAAGTCCCGGGTTCAATTCCCGGCCAGGGCAAACATGAGAAGCGCCCATATGCTTCTCCACTCCTCCTCCTCTCCTTTCTCTCTGTCTCTCTCTTCCCATCCCACATCCAAGGCTCCATTGGAGGAAAGGTGGCCCGGGCGCAGGGGATGTCTTCTTGGCCTCTGCCCCAGGTGGGCGTGCTCGTGGATCCCGGTTGGGTGCATGCGGGAGTCTGTCTGACTCTCTCTCCCCATTTCCAGCTGCAGAAAAATAAAAAAATAAATAAAAAATACATATATATTATAAAAAATAAAAAAAATAAAAAAGAAAGGGTTTTTTAGTTAGTTTCTATGAATGATTACTAGAGTAAGTATAATGACAACAAGAAACATGCTTTATATGATTTCAAAGGTTTGAGGTAGTTAAAATTTGCTTGAATGAACATACAGGAATGTCTGTGGTAAATGTTTCCCAAGTGCACTACTCTGCTGCCACCTCGTGTGAACCTTGGGAATAACAGCTCAGAGCAGTTCTTGAAAAATACAGCAGTTGAGTGTTGTGCGTTATCTATCAACGTTGAATCCAAAACTATCTAGAAGATACTTTTATAACTTGTAAATATATAGCCTGACCTGTGGTGGCGCAGTGGATAAAGCATCGCCCTGGAAATGCTGAGGTCACCAGTTCGAAACCCTGGGCTTGCCTGGTCAAGGCACATATGGGAGTTGATGCTTCCAGCTCTTCCAGCTCCTCCCCCCTTTCTCTCTCTCTGTCTCTCCTCTCTCTCTCCCTCTCCTCTCTAAATAGTAAAATGAATAGTAAAAAAATAAAAATAACTTGTAAATATAAGGGAGTTCTAGTTACCGTTTGCTTCCTGTTTCAACATTAACTGTATTGTAAGCAGGAGATATACATGATATCATTTCAATCCTCTGAAGTTGGCTGGGACTTGCTGCATAGCACATACAATAATGGTCTCTGTTTCATGTGCTTCTCTGCTGCCACCTCATGTGCATGTTGGGAATCATGCCTCAGTACAGATCCAAAGGAAAGTAATGGTAGAGCAGATTGTCTACAAACGTGGATTCCAATTTGCTTTTTCTGTAATGTTTCTGTTTATTCTTTGTCATTTTTTTTCTAGGACTCTATCGTTTCATCTTGTTTTTCTTCTTTCCTTCCAGCCATGCTTTTATAAAGCCTTTGAAAGTGCCCATCATATACCAGGCACTGTGCTAAGAACTCATGTCTCTGCACTCAGTCCCTTCCCATTCTACTATTTTTACATCTGTCTTTGGAACTTCTTTCATTTAAATCTACTTAATGTATTGTAAAACATCATGTGCTTTGATTTGACAAGTATATATAATTTTAACACCTTTTTTATTATAAAAATGGTACTCTTATAGCAGAAGTACAAAAAAATGATAAGAAAACCAAAGAAAAAATTTTTATACATAGATATCAACTGTTAAAGTTATGCCATTTTCTTTCCATATTCTTCGTGTACCAATTATATTTCTCTATGTATATGTACTCAGGTACATTGGGTGAGTGTACCCAATGTGTGCATAGATGTGCATTGCACATGAGCATACCTCTCTGTTTCAATAGTGTCTGTCATTTGTGGATATTTGTGTATGTATGCAAATGAATATTTATTCACTCTTCCAGTAAAAACTTATTGAATTTTTATTATATGCCAGGCACTGTGCTCGGCACTGGTTGCCAATTGTGAATGGGACAGACTCACTTTCCGTCTTTATGGATATTACACTGTCATGGAGTAGAATGTGGAAGGAAAAATATACATAAAAAAATTATAAGTTGTGACAAACACTGGATTTGGTAGTGCAATACCTTTGGTCCCAGTTGTGATTGATCATGGCATGGTTAAGTATATCAGTTTCTCAGAAGGCAGAGCTGAGACATAAGTCTCAGTTCTTCAGGAATGCGTGACCTCAGCTATAAAACTGAGACAATTTACAAGTGATGCAACAAATATCCTGGGAGGTGTTCTGTGACCTAAAGAACCCAACTTGTAAGTGCTGACCCAGGCTCAGATAAATTCTGAAAACCAAAGCTTAGGAGGTTTCTCAGTCTGGACTGCTGCCATGGCACAAGAAAAAGTGCATGTTAGGAAAGGTGTCAATTTATGCTCAACAATCAGAAATACTGTTTATGCCCCTGACTGTCAAGAGCATATAAAAGTCTTCTGGTTTTGTCAACACAGAAGACTCGATTATTATTTTATTACTTAATTGCCTCAGGTTTCCTCAAGTAATTTTGTCCCTCAAGAGACAATGGCTTGCTTACACCAGAGAGCTCAGTAGTTAGAGCATCACACCCAAACAGTAATATCATAGGTTTGGTTCTGTTTAAGGCACATACATAAACAGATTGATGTTTCTGACTGTCTGTCTTTTTCCCCCCAATGCCTCCCTCTAACATTAATAATTAAATAAAACAAAAATTGACAATGGCTATTTTTTTGCTGTTTTTGCAGCTTAAATTGCATAGAGGAATGAATTATGTTTTTCAAAATCTCACCACAAGAGGAAATAGGTAGTAAGTTTGTAAAGTACCATATTTCCCCATGCATAATATGCCTCCCTGTAGAAGACGCACCTTTATTTTTGGGCACAAAATTTGAGAAAATCATAACAACTGTGAAGAAACAGGAAATGCAAGTAAAAATATTACAACCACTGTATAAGACGCATCCCGTTTTCATACCTCACATTTTTCAAAAAAGATGAGTCTTAAACGAGGGGAAATACGCTATACAGCCACTGAATGTCTCTGTGAACCTTTTATTTCTTTCTTATCTTTTTTTTTTTTTACAGAGACAGGGAAAGAGTCAGAGAGACGGATAGATAGGGACACACAGACAGGGATGTAAAGAGTTTTTTTTTATTCTGTGGCAGATCAAAGATCAATCATCAGTTTTTTGTTGTGACACCTTAGTTATTCATTGACTTCTCTCTTATATGTACCTTGTCCAAAGAGCTACAGCTGATCGAGTGACCACTGGCTCGAGTCAGCGACATTGAGCTCAAGCTGGTGAGCTTTGCTCAAACCGCAGGATCCCACGCTCAATCTGGCACCCTTGGGATCTCAAAACTGGGTCCTAAGCATTCAAGTCAAATGCTCTAACCACTGCACCATCGCCTTCTCAGGCTGTCAACATTTTTTTCTTTACTTTCTCTGGATTTTATTTAGTGTCCTGGTTCCTACTATTGGTGAAAAGTCCGTGTATTTTAAGGTTTTCTTGTCCCAAAATATTTTATCATTATATTTTTTTAATAGGTTTCCTTATGTAGATTTATTTCCATTAATTTTAAGGTATTTTGTAAATTGATTTGTGATTTTGAAGGGGGGGTTATTTAGGAGTTAATTTTCTTTCCTTAAAAAAGGGATTTTTAGTTAATTTATATTACTGTTTACCATATTAAGAGTAATGACAACAAGAAACAAGCTTTATATCATTTCTAAGGTTAGAGGTAGTTGAAACTTGCTTGAAAGAACATACAGGATTATATGTGGTAAATGTTTTCGAGGTGGGCATTTCTGCTACCACCTCGTGCGCACCTTGGGAATTACAGCTCAGATCAGTTCACCTGGAAAAATACATCAGTTTTCTGCTGTGCGTTATCTATCAATGTTGAATCCAAGGCTATCCTAAAGAAACTTTTATAATTTGTAAATATAAGGAATTTGTGGTTACTGCTTTCTAATTCTTTCAACAATAACTGAAGTAAAAAAAAGAGATATACTTGTTATCATTTCAATACTCTGAAGTTTTCTGGAACTTGCTCCATAGCACATACAATAATAGTCTCTGTTCCATGTGCTTCTCTTATGGCACCACGTGTGCATCTTGTAAATCAAGCCACAGTACAGGTCCAAAGGAAAAGTTTGGTAGAAAAGATTGTCTATAAATGGTGATTCCAATATGCCATTTTTGTTTACACTTAGTGCTTTGCTTTCTGAAAACCAATCGGTTCATCTTGTTTTCCTTCTTTCCTTCCAGCCATGCTTTTATATAGCATTTTAAAGTGCCCATCAAATACCAGGCACTGTGCTAGAAACTCATGTCCCTGCACACAATGACTTCCCATTCTAATTTTTGAACTACTTTCTTTTTAAATTCTTTATATAAATCTACTTCGTGTATTTTAACATGGAATGTGCTTTGATATGACAAGTATGTTGAATTTCAACAGCTTATTTATTATAAAAAAAGTATTCTTATTGCAGAAGAGCAAGAAAAATTATCCCAAAAACAACAACAACAAATTTTCATACAGATATAACTACTGTTAATATTAGGACATTTTCTTTCTATATTTTTTGTGTACCTATTATATTTCTCTATGTGTATATACTCAGGTACATTGGGTTTGTGTAAATTTGTGTACATAGATGTGCATTGCACATGAGCATATCTCTCTTTGTCCACAGTGTCTGTCATTTGTGGATACCAGTGTATGTATGCAAATGACTATTTATTCGTTCATTTATTCAAGAAACACTTATTGTATTTCAATTGTGTGCCAGGCACTGTGTTCGACACTGATTGCCTATAGTGAATGAGACAGACTCACTTTCTGTCTTTATGAATACTACACTGTCATGGGGTGACATAAAGAAAAATATATACATAAATAAAATAATCATAAGTTTATCAAGCACTGAGTTTGGTAGTGCAATATCTTTGGTGTCAGTTATGATTTATTATGGTGAGGTTCAGTATATCAGTTTCTCAGAAGGCAGAGCTGAGAAATAAGTCGCAGTTTTTCAGCAATGCATGTTCTCAGGTATAAAACTGAGAAAATATAGAAGTTATGAAACAAAGATTCTGCGAGGTGTTCTGTGAGCAAAAGAACCTATCTTTTATGTGGTTACCGATGCTCAGATAAATTCTGATGTCCAAAACTTAGGAGGTCTCTCAGTCTGGACTGCTGTCACAGCACAAGAGAAAGTTCATGTTACAAAAAAAGGTCACTTTGTGTGAAGCAATTAGAAATAGTGATAATGCTCCTGAATTTCAAGAGCAAAGAAAAGTCTTCTGGTGTTGTCACCACAGCAGACTAGATTATCATTTTATTTTTTAATTACCTCTGCTTTTCTCTAGTAAATTTCTTCCCCAAAAGAGAATGGCTTGCTCTCACCAGAGAGCTCCATAGTTAAAGCATTGCACCCATATGCAAATGTCATAGGTTTGGTCCTGGGTCAAGGCACATACAGAAAAAGATTGCTGTTTCTGACTATCTGTCTGTCTTTTTCCTTTTTTATCCTGCCTCTAACATGAATAAATAAATAAATAAAAGAAAAAAATGACAATGGCTTTTTTCTTGTTGTTTTTGCAGCTTAAATTGCATAGAAGAATGAATTATGTTTTTCAAAATCTCACCCCAAAAGGAAATAAATGGTAAGGTTGTAAAGTACCATATTTCCCCATGTAAAAGAAGCCTCTCTGTATAAGATGCACCTTAATTTTGGGGCATGTATTTCAAGAAAATCATAACAAATGCGAATGAATGGAAAATGTAAGTAAAAAATATTACAACCACTGTATAAGACGAACCCAGTGTTCTAACCCCACATTTTCAAAAATGATGAGTCTTATACATTTGGAAATATGGTATACACCCACCAAAAGTTTCTGTGAACATTTCTTTTCTTTCTTTTTTTTTTTTTTTTTTTACAGAGACAGGGAGAGAGTCAGATAGATAAAGACAGACAGACAGAAATGGAGAGAGTTTATATTATGTGCCAGGTCACAAATCAATCATCAGTTTTTCATTTTGACCCTTTATGTGTTCATTGACTCCTGTCTCACATGTGCCTTGACCAGGGGGCTACAGCTGATCAAGTGACTGATTGCTCGAGCCAGCAACCTTGGGCTCAAGCAGGTGAGCTTTGTCAAACCACATGAGCCCACACTCAAGCTGGGTCCCTTGGGATCTCAAACCGGGGTCCTCCACATTCCAATCAAATGCTCTTACCACTGCACCATTGCCTGCTCAGGCTGTGAACATTTTTTTCTTTTATTTTTCTAGATTTTATTTAGTATCAGTGTTCTTAGTATGGGTGGAAAGGCTGTGTGTTTTAAGGTTTTCTTGCCCTAAAAAATATTCATCACTGCCTTTTTCCATAGTTTTCCTTATGTAGTTTTTATTTCCATTAATTTTAAGGTATTTTGCAACTGGAATTGTAGTTTTGAGGGGGGTGTTATTTAGGAGTGATTTTCCTTACCTTCAAAAAAGGGATTTTAAGTTAATTTCTATTACTGTTTACTATATTAAGTGTAATGACAACAAGAAACATGCTTTATATCATTTATAATGTTAGAGGTAGTTGAAACTTGCTTGAAAAAACATACAGGATAATCTGTGGTAAATGTTTTCCAAGTGTGGTTCCTTGATGCCACCTCGTGTGCACCTTTTGAATAACAGCTCAGATAAATTCTCCTGGAAAAATGCATCAGTTGGGTGTTGTACGTTATCTATCAGTGTTGAAACGAAGGCTATCTAAAAGGAGCTTTTATAACTTGTAAATATAAGGAATTTCTAGTTACTGCTTCCCACTTCTTTCAACATTAATTGCAGTTATAGGAAGAGATATACTTGTTATCATTTCAATCCTCTGAATTTGGCTGGAACTTGCTCCATGGCACATATACTAATGTTCTCTGTTACATGTGCTTCTCTGCTGCCACCTCATGTGCACCTTGGAAATCATGCATCAGTAAAGGTCAAAAGGAATAGTTTGGTAGAGAGCATTGCTAAAAACATTGATTCCAATTTGCCATTTCTGTCAAGTTTTTGTGTATCCTTAGTGGGTTTTTTTCTGAAAATCTCTCGATTCATCTTGTTTTTCTTCTTTCCTTCCAAACATGATTTCATAAAGCCTTTGAAAGTTCCCAAATTATACCAGGCACTGTGCTAGAAACTCATGTCCCTGCACTCAATGACTACCCATTCTACTCTTTTAACTTCTGTCTTTTGAACTTCTTTTATATAAAACTACTTCCTGTATTGTAAAATAGCATGTGATTTGATTTGACTAGTATGTTGAATTTTAACAGCTATTTATTATAAAAAAGGTATTCTTATTGCAGAAGTGCAAGAAAAAAGATATCAAAAACAACAAAAAAATTTTCATAGACATATGTGTACTGTTAATATTAGGACAATTTCTTTTCATATTCATTGTGTACTTATTATATTTCTCTATGTATATATACTCAGGTACATTGGGTGTGTGTACATCTGTTTGCATAGATGTGCATTGCATATGAGCATATCTCTCTGTGTCTACAGTGTCTGTCATTTGTGGATATCTGTGTATGTATGCAAATGACTATTTGTTCATTCATTCAGAAAACACTTATTTTATTTCTATTATGTGCCAGGCACTGTGCTCAACAATGGTTGCCTATTGTGAATAAGACAGACTCACTTTCTGTCTTTATGAATATGACACTATTATGGGGTAGACAGAAAGAGAACAATATACATAAATAAAATTATCGTAAGTTTAACAAGCACTGAATTTGGTAGTGCAATATCTTTGGTGTCAGTTATGATTTATTGTGGCGAGGTTCAGTATATCAGTTTCTCAGAAGGCAGAGCTGAGACATAAGCCTCTGTTTTTCAGCAATGTGTGTTCTCAGGTATAAAATGGAGAAAATATAGAAGTAATGAAACAAAAACCCTGGGAGGTGTTCTGTGAGCAAAAGAACCTAGCTTGTATGTGGTGACCAATGCTCAGTTAAATTAATGATGTCCAAAATTAGGTTTCTCAGTCTGGACTGATGCCATGGCTCAAGAGAAAGTGCATGTTAGGAAAGGGGTCACTTTGTAATAAACACTTAGAAATACCGATTATGCCCTTGAATTTCAAGAGCTAAGAAAAGTCTTCTGGTGTTGTCACCACAGCAGACTAGATTATCATTTTATTTTTAAATTACCTCTAGTCTTCTGTAGTAAATTTTTTCCACAAAATACAATGGCTTGCTCTCACCAGAGAGCTCAGTAGTTAAAGCATCACACCCATACACTAATGTCATAGGTATGCTCCTGCCTCAAGTCACATACAAAAACAGATTGATGTTTCTGACTGACTGTCTGTCTTTCCCCCCTTTATCCTGCCTCTAATATGAATAAATAAATAAAAAAAAGAAAATGGCTGTTTTGTTTTTGTATTTGCAGATTAAATTGCATAGAAGAATGAATTATTCCTGATTTATTGATGTCACCCCATTAAAAAATAAAATTATTATTAAAAAAAAAGAAGAATGATTTATTTTTATCAAAATCTCACCCGAAGAGGAAATAAATGGTAACTTTGTAAAGTACCATATTTCTTCATGTATAGAAAGACTCCCTGTATAAGACGCACCTTATTGGGGAAGCTCAATGTTTGCATAAATGATAACAAATGCGAATAAATGAGAAATACAAGAAAAAATACTACAATCACTGTGTAAGATGCACCCAGATTTCTAACCCCACATTTTTCTAAAAAGATAAGTCTTATTCATGAGAAAATATGGTATACACCCACCAAATATCTTTGTGAACATTTCTTTTTATCTTTTTTTTCCAGAGACAGGGAGAGAGTCAGAGAGAGGGATAGATAGGGACGGACAGACAGAGAGAGAGTTCTTATTATGTGTCAGGTCACAGATCAATCATCAGTTTTTCGTTGTGACCTCTTATTTGTTCATTGACTCCTGTCTAATATGTGCCTTGACCAGGGGGCTATATCTCATAGAGTGACCGCTTGCTCTAGACAGCGACTTTGGGCTCAAGATGGTGAGGTTTGCTCAAACCACATGAGCCCACGCTCAAGATGGAACCCTTGGGATCTCAAACCTGAGTTCACCACATTCCAGTCAATTGCTCTTACCACTGCACCATCGCCTGCTCATGCTGTGAACATTTTTTCTTTTACTTTCTCTGGATTTTATTTAGTATCCTGGTTCTTTGTACAGGTGGAAAGGCTGTGTGTTTTAAGGTTTTCTTGCCCTAAAATAGATTCATCACTACATTTTTCTATAGGTTCCCTTGTGTAGTTTTTATTTCCATTAATTTTAAGGTATTTTGCAACTTGAATTGTGATTTTGAGCAGAAAGAGGTTACTTGGAAGTTAATTTCCTTACCTTCAAAAAATATATTTTTAGTTAATTTGTATTACTGTTTACTATATTAAGTGTGAGGACAACAAGAAACATGCTTTATATCATTTCTAAGGTTAGAGGTAGTAGAAACTTGTTTGAGAGAACATACAGGATTATCTGTGGTAAATGTTTTCCAAGTGCACTTTCCTGCTGCCACCTCGTGTACACCTTGGGAATAACAGCTCATATCAGTTCATCTGGATAAATACATCAGTTGGGTGTTGTGCGTTATCTATCAAAGTTGAATCCAAGGCTATCTATAAGAAAGTTTTATAACTTGTCAATATAATGAATTTGTAGTTACAGCTACTACTTTTTCCAATGTTAATTGTCGTGAAAGCAAGAATTATTCTTGGTATCATTTCAAACCTCTGATTTTGGCTGGAACTTGCTCCATAGCACATACAATAATGGTCTCTGTTACATGTGCTTCTGTGCTGCCACCTCGTGTGCATCTTGGGAATCAAGCCTCAGTACAGGTTCAAAGGAATAGTTTGGTACAGAGCATTTTCTATAAACGTTGATTCCAATTTGCTGTTTCTGTAAATGTTTTGTGTATCCTTAGTGGTTTGATTTCTGAAAATCTCTCGGTTCAACTTATTTTACTTCTTTACTTCCAGCCATGCTTTCATAAAGCCTTTGAAATTGCCCATCATATACCGGGCACTGTGCTAGGAACTCATGTACGTGCACTCATTGACTTCACATTCTACTCTTTTAACTTCTGTATTTTGAACTTTTTTTTACATAAATCAACTTCGTGTATTGTAAAATAGGATGTGCTTTGATTTGACAAGTATGTTGAATTTTAACAGCTATTTTATTATAAAAAAGTATTCTTATAGCAGAATTGCAAGGAAAATGATCTCAAAGACAACAACAACAAATTTTCATACAGATATATCTACTGTTAATATTAGGACATTTTCTTTCCATATTCTTTGTGTAAGTATTATATTTATGTATGTATATATATTCAGGTACATTGGGTGTGTGTACATCTGTGTGCATAAATGCACATTTCACATGAGCATAACTATCTGTGTCAATAGTGTCTGTCATTTGTGGATATCTGTGTACATATGCAAATGACTATTTATTCGTTCATTCAGGAAACACTTATTGTATTTGATTAATATACTGGGACTGTGCTCAACATTGGTTGCCTATAGTGAATGAGACAGTCTCACTTTCTATCTTTATAAATACTACACTGTAATTGGGTAGACAGAGAGAGAAAATATACATAAATAAAATAATCATAAGTTTAACAAGCACTTAATTTGGTAGTGCAATATCTTTGGTGTCAGTTATGATTTATTGTGTTGAGGTTCAGTATATCAGTTTCTCAGAAGGCAGAGCTGAGGCATAAGTCTCGGTTTTTCAGCAATGCTTGTTCTCAGGTATAAAACGGAGAAAATATAGAAGTAATGAAACAAAGACCCTGGGAGGTGTTCTGTGACCAAAAGAACCTAGCTTCTATGTAGTGACCAATGCTCAGTTAAATTAATGATGTCCAAAGCTTAGGAGGTCTCTCAGTCTGGATTGCTGCCATGGCACAAGAGAAAGTGCATGTTAGGAAAGGGGTCACTTTGTGCTTTCATAAAACCTTTGAAAGTGCCCATCATATACCAGGCACTGTGCTAGGAACTCATGGCCCTGCACTCAATGACTTACCATTCTAGTCTTTTAACTTCTGTTTTTAGAACTTCTGTTATATAAATCTACTTCGTGTATTGTAAAATTGGAAGTGCTTTGATTTGACAAGTATGTTGAATTTTAACAGCTTTTTAATTATAAAAAATGTATTCTTATTGCAGAAGTGCAAGAAAAATGATCTCTAAAACAGCAACAACTAACTTTTATACAGATATATCTACTGTTAATATTAAAACATTTTCTTTCCATATTCTTTGTGTACCTGTTATATTTCTCTATGTATATATACTCAGGTAAACTGCGTGTGTGTACATCTGTGTGCATAGATGTGCATTGCACATGAGCATATCTCTTTGTGTCCACAGTGTCTGTCATTTTTGGATATCTCTGTATGAATGCAAATAACTATTTTTTCTTAAATTCAGGAACACTTATTGTATTTCTATTATGTGCCAGGCACTGTGCTCAACACTTGTTTGAGCCATTGTGAATGGTTGAATATAGTATGGTTGACTATAGTGAATGAGACAGACTCGCTTTCTGTCTTTATGGGTACTACACTGTCATAGGGTAGACAGAAAGAAAAAAAATATATAAATAAAATAATCGTAAGTTTAAAAAGCACTGAATTTGTTAGTGCAATATCTTTGGTGTCAGTTATGATTTATTGTGGCGAGGTTCAGTATATCATTTTCTGAGAAGGCAGAGCTTAGACATAAATCTCGGTTTTTCAGCAATGTGTGTTCTCAGGTATAAAACTGAGAAAATATAGAAGTTATGAAACAAAGACCCTGCGAAGTGTTCTGTAAGCAAAAGAACCTAGCTTGTATTTGGTGACCAATGCTCAGATAAATTTTGATGCCCAAACTTCGGAGGTCTCTCAACTGGACTGCTTCCATGGCACAAGAGAAAGTGCATGTTAGGAAAGGTGTCACTTTGTTCTAAACACTTAGAAATAGTGATTATGCCCCAGAAATTTAAGAGCAAAGAAAAGTCTTCTGTTGTTGTCAGCACAGAAGAATTAGATTTTCATTTTATTTTTTAATTACCTCTAGTCTTCTGTAGTAAATTTTTTCCACAAAATACAATGGCTTGCTCTCACCAGAGAGCTCAGTAGTTAAAGCATCACAGCCATACGCTAATGTCATAAGTTTGCTCTTGCATCAAGGCACATACAGAGACAGATTGATGTATCTGACTATCTGTCTGTCTTTTGCCCCCTTTATCCTGTCTCTAACATGAATAAATAAATAAAAGAAAAAATGACAATGTCTTTTTTGTTGTTGTTTTTGCAGCATAAATTGCATGGAAGAATGAATTATATTTTTCAAAATCTCACCCCAAGAGGAAATAAATGGTAAGGTTGTAAAGTACTATATTTCCCGATTTATAAGAAGCCTCCCTGAAAAAGACACACCTTAATTTTGGGGCACAAATTTTGAGAAAATGATAAAAAATGCAAATAAAAAATACTAGAACTACTGTATAAGATGAACCCAGTTTTCTAACCCCATATTTTTCAAAAAAGTTGAGTCTTATACAGGGGGAAATATGATATACACCGTCCAAAAGTTTCTGTGAACACTTTTTTTTCTTTTTATTTTACAGAGACAGGGAAAGAGTCAAAGAGAGGGATAGATATGGACAGAAAGCCAGAAATGGAGAGAGTTTTTATTATGTGCCAGGTCACAGATCAATCATCGTTTTTTCGTTGAGACTTCTTATGTGTTCATTGACTCCTCTCTCATATGTGCCTTGACCAGGGGGCTACAGCTGATTGAGTGACCGCTTGCTCCAGCCAGCGACCTTGGGCTCAAGCTGGTGTGATTTGCTCAAACCACATGAGCCCACGCTCAATGTGTCACACTTTTGATCTCAATCCTGGGTCCTCCGCATTCCATTCAAATGCTCTAACCACTGCATGATTGTCTGCTCAGGAGGAGCATATTTTTTTCTTTTACTTTCTCGGGATTTTATTTAGTATCGTGGTTCTTAGTATGGTTGGAAAGGTGGTGTATTTTAATGTTTTCTTGCCCAAAAATATATTCATTACTACATTTTCCCATAAGTTTCCTTATATAGTTTTTATTTCCATTAATTTTAAGATATTTTGCAACTTGAATTGTGATTTTGAGGGGAGGGTTATTTAGGAGTGAATTTCCTTACCTTCAAAAAAGAAATTTTTAGTTAATTTCTATTACTGTTTACTATATTAAGTATAATGACAACAAGAAACATGCTTTATATCATTTCTAAGGTTAATGGTAGTTGAAACTTGGTTGAAAGAACATCAGGATTATCTGTGGTAAATGTTTTCCTAGTGCTCTTCTCTGCTACACCTCGTGTGCACCTTGGTTATAATAGCTCAGATCAGTTCACCTAAAAATATACATCAGTTGGGTGTTGTGCATTATCTATCAATGTTGAATCCAAGGCTATCTAAAAGAAACTTTTATAACTTGTAAATATAAGGAATTTCAATTTAATGCTTGCTACTTCTTTCAATGTTAATTATAATGAAAACAAGAGATATACCTGGGGTCATTTCAATCCTCTAATGTTGGCTGGAACTTGCTCCATAGCACATAGAATAATGGTCTGTGTTACATGTGCTTCTGTGCTGCCACCTGAAGTGCATCTTAGGAATCACGCCTCAGTACAGGTCTAAAGGAATAGTTTGGTAGAGAGCATTGTCTATAAACGTTGATTCCAAGTTGCCATTTCTGTAAAGTTTTTGTGTATCCTTAGTGGTTTATTTTCTCAAAATTTCTTGATTCATTTGTTTTTCATCTTTCCTTCCAGCCATGCTTTCTTAAAGCCTTTGAAAGTGCCCATTATATGCTAGGCACTGTGTTAGGAACTCATGTCCCTGCACTCAAAGACTTCCCATTCTTCTCTTTTAACTTCTGTCTTTTGAACTTCTTTTATATAAATCTACTTAGGGTATTGTAAAATAGGATGTGCTTTTATTTGACAAGTATGTTGAATTTTAACAGCTTTTTATTATAAAAATGTATTCTTATTGCAGAAGTGCAAGAAAAATGATCTCAAAAACAACAACAAACAATTTTTATACAGATATATCTACTGTTAATATTAGGACATTTTCTTTCCATATTCTTTGTGTACGTATTATATTTCTGTATGTATATATACTCAGGTACATTGGGTGTGTGCACATCTGTATGCATAGATATGCATTGCACATGAGCATATCTCTCTGTGTCCACAGTTTCTGTCATTTGTGGATATTTCTGTATGTACACAAATGACTATTTATTCATTCATTCAGGAACATTTATTTTATTTCTATTATGTTCCAGGCACTGTGGTCAACAATCTTTGGCTAGACTGAATGAGTGAGACTCACTTTATGTCCTTATGGATACTACACTGTCATGGGATAGACAGAAAAAAAATATACATAAATAAAATAATCGTAAGTTTAACAAGCACGGAATTTGTTAGTGCAATATCTTAGGTGTCAGTTATGATTTATTTTGGCGAGGTTCAGTATATCAGTTTCTCAGACGGCAGAGCTGAGAGATAAGTCTCATTTTTTTCATCAATGTTTGTTCTCAGGTATAAAACTGAGAAAATATAAAAGTTATGAAAAAAGTCCCTGGGAGATGTTTTGTGAGCAAAAGAACCTAGCTTGTATGAGGTGACCAATGCTCAGATAAATTCTGATGTCCAAGCTTAGGAGGTCTCTCTGTCTGGACTGCTGCCATGGCACAAGAGAAAGTTCTTGTTAGAAAAGGGGTCACTTTGTGCTAAACAATTAGAAATACTGACTATGCCTTTGAATTTCAAGAGCAAATAAAAGTCTTCTGTTGTTGGCACTACAACAGATTAGATTATCATTTTATTTTTTAATTACCTCTGGTTTTCTCTAGTAAATTTTTACCCAAGGGACAATGGCTTGCTCTCACCAGAGAGCTCAGTAGTTAAAGCATCACACCCATACGCTAATATCATAGGTTTGGCCCTGCGTCAAGGCACATACAAAACAGATTGATGTTTCTGACTGTCTGCCTGTCTTTCCCCCCCCCTTTATCTTGCCTCTAACATGAATAAATATATAAAAGAAAAAATGCGAATGGCTTTTTTGTTGTTGTTTTTGCAGCTTAAATTGCATAGAAGAATGAATTATGTTTTACAAAATCTCACCCCAAGAGGGAATAAATTGTATCGTCTTAAAGTACCATATTTCCCCATGTATAAGAAGCTTCCCTGTGTAAGACGCACCTTATTGGGGGGGGGGGGCTCAAAGTTTGAGTAAATGATAGCAAATGCGAATAATCGAGAAATGCAAGTAAAAAATTTTACAACCAGTGTATAAGACACACCCAGTTTTCTAACCCCACATTTTTCAAAAAAGATGAGTCTCATTCATGGGAAAATATGATATACACCCACCAAATGTCTCTGTGAACATTTCTTTTTTTCTTTTTTTTCCCCCAGATACAGGGAGAATCAGAGAGAGGGATAGATAGGGACAGACAGACAGAGAAAGAGTTCTTATTATGTGCCAGGTCACAGATCAATCATCAGTTTTTGGTTGTGACCTCTTATTTGTTCATTGACTCCTGTCTCATATGTGCCTTGACCAGGGGGCTATATCTCATAGAGTGACCTCTTGCTCTAGAAAGCGTCCTTGGGCTCAATAAAGTGAGCTTTGCTCAAACCACATGAGCCCATGCTCAAGATGACACCCTTGGGATCTCAAACCTGAGTCCACCACATTCCAGTCAATTGCTCTAACCACTGCACCATCGCCTGCTCACACTGTGAACATTTTTTCTTTTACTTTTTCTGGATCTCATTTAGTTTCTTGGTTCTTTGTACAGGTGGAAAGGCTTTGTGTTTTAAGGTTTTCTTGCCCTAAAATGGATTCATCACTACATTTTTCTATAGGGTTCCTTGTGTAGTTTTTATTTCCATTAATTTTAAGGTATTTTGCAACTTGAACTGTGATTTTGAGCAGAAAGAGCTTACTTGGAAGTTAATTTCCTTACCTTCAGAAAACATATTTATAGTTAATTTGTATTACTTTTTACTATATTAAGTGGAAGGACAACAAGATACATGCTTTATATCATTTCTAAGGTTAGAGGTAGTAGAAACTTGCTTGAAAGAACATACAGGATTATCTATGGTAAATGGTTTCCAAGTGCACTTTCCTGCTGCCACCTCGTGTACACCTTGGGAATAACAGCTCATATCAGTTCATCTGGATAAATACATCAGTTGGGTGTTGTGCGTTATCTATCAATGTTGAATCCAAGGCTATGTATAAGAAAGTTTTGTAACTTGTCAATATAATGAATTTGAAGTTACAGCTACTACTTTTTCAATGTTAATTGTCGTGAAAGCAAGAATTATTCTTGGTATCATTTCAAACCTCTGATTTTGGCTGGAACTTGCTCCATAGCACATACAATAATGGTCTCTGTTATATGTGCTTCTTTGCTGCCACCTCGTGTGCATCTTGGGAATCAAGCATCAGTACAAGTCCAAAGGAATAGTTTGGTACAGAGCATTTTCTATAAACGTTGATTCCAATTTGCTGTTTCTGTAACAGTTTTGTGTATCCTTAGTGGTTTGTTTTCTGAAAATCTCTCGGTTCAACCTTTTTTTCTTCTTTACTTCCAGCCATGCTTTCATAAAGCCTTTGAATGTGCCCATCATATACTGGGCACTGTGCTAAAAACTCTTGTTCCTGCACTCAATGACTTCCCATTCTACTCTTTTAACTTCTGTCTTTTGACCATCTTCTATATAAATCAAATTCGTGTATTGTAAAATAGGAGGTGCTTTGATTTTAAAAATATGTTGAATTTTAACAACTTTTTTTATTATAAAAATGTATTCTTATGTCAGAAGTGCAAGAAAAATCATCTCAAAGACAACAATAACAAATTTTCATACGGATATATCTACTGTTAATATTAAGACACTTCCTTTCATATTCTTTGTGTACCTATTATATTTCTGTATGTATATATACTCAGGTACATTGGGTGTGTGTACATCTGTGTGCATAAATGCGCATTTCAGATGAGCATAACTATCTGTGTCAATAGTGTCTGTTATTTGTGGATATCTGTGTACATATGCAAATGAGTATTTATTCATTCATTCAAGAAACACTTATTGTGTTTGATTAATATCCAGGGACTGTGCTCAACACTGGTTGCCTATAGTAAATGAGACAGTCTCACTTTCTGTCTTTATAAATACTACACTGTAATGGGGTAGACAAAAAGAGAAAAATATACATAAATAAAATAATCATAAGTTTAACAAGCAATTAATTTGGTAGTGCAATATCTTTGGTGTCAGTTATGATTTATTGTGTTGAGGTTCAGTATATCAGTTTCTCAGAAGGCAGAGCTGAGGCATAAGTCTCGGTTTTTCAGCAATGCGTGTTCTCAGGTATAAAACGGAGAAAATATAGAAGTAATGAAACAAAGACCCTGGGAGGTGTTCTGTGAGTAAAAGAACCTAGCTTCTATGTAGTGATCAATGCTCAGTTAAATTAATGATGTCCAAATCTTAGAAGGTCTCTCAGTCTGGATTGCTGCCACGGCACAAGAGAAAGTGCATTTTAGGAAAGGGGTCACTTTGTGCTAAACAATTAGAAATACTGATTATGCCCTTGAATTTCAAGAGCAAATAAAAGTCTTCTGGTGTTGGCACTACAACAGACTAGATTATCATTTTATTTTTAATTACCTCTGGTTTTCTCTAGTAATTTTATTCACCAAGAGACAATGGCTTGCTCTCACCAGAGAGCTCAGTAGTTAAAGCATAACACCCATACGCTAATATCGTAGGTTTGGCCCTGCTTCAAGGCACATACAAAACAGATTGATGTTTCTGACTGTCTGTCTGTCTTTTCCTCCCTTTATCCTGCCTCTAACATGAAAAAATATATAAAAGAAAAATGCGAATGGCTTTTTTGTTGTTGTTTTTGCAGCTTAAATTGCATAGAAGAATGAATTATGTTTTACAAAATCTCACCCCAGGAGGGATTAAATGGTAAGGTTGTAAAGTACCATATTTCACCATGTATAAGAAGCTTCCCTGTATAATACGCACCTTATTTGGGGGGCTCAAAGTTTGAGTAAATGATAGCAAATGCGAATAAACGGGAAATGCAAGTAAAAAATTCTACAACCACTGTATAAAATGCACCCAGTTTTCTAACCCCACATTTTTCAAAAAAGATGAGTCTCATTCATGGGAAAATATGATATACACCCACCAAATGTCTCTTTGAACATTTCTTTTTTTCTTTTTTTTCCCAGAGACAGGGAGAGAGTCAAAGAGAGGGATAGATAGGAACAGACAGACAGAAAGAGAGAGTTCTTATTATGTGCCAGGTCACAAATCAATCATCAGTTTTTTGTTGTGACTCCTTATTTGTTCATTGACACCTTTCTCATATGTGCCTTGACAAGAGAGCTATATCTCATAGAGTGACCACTTGCTCTAGACAGCGACCTTGGGCTCAAGATGGTGAGCTTTGCTCAAACCACATGAGCCCACACTCAAGATGACACCTTGGGATCTCAAACCTGAGTCCACCACATTCCAGTCAATTGCTCTAACCACTGCACCATCGCCTGCTCATGCTGTGAACATTTTTTCTTTTACTTTCTCTGGATTTTATTTAGTATCCTGGTTATTATCATGGGTGGAAAAGCTGTGTGTTTTAAGGTTTTCTTGCCCTAAAATAGATTCATCACTCCATTTTTCTATAGGTTTTCTTATGTAGTTTTTATTTCCATTAATTTTAAGGTATTTTGCAACTTGAATTGTGATTTTGAGTGGAGAGAGGTTATTTAGGAGTTAATTTCCTTACCTTCAAAAAAGGGATTTTTAGTTAATTTGTATTACTGTTTACTATATTAAGTATGCTGACAAGAAGAATCAGGCTTTATATCATTTCTTAGGTTAGAGGTAGTAGAAACTTGCTTGAAAGAACATACAGGATTATCTGTGGTAAATGTTTTCTAAGTGCGCTTCCCTGCTGCCACCTCGTGTGCACCTTAGAAATAAAAGCTCAGATCAGTTCATCTGGATAAATACATCAGTTGGGTGTTGTGCGTTATCTATCAAATTTGAATCCAAGGCTACCTATAAGAAAGTTTTATAACTTGTAAATATAACGAATTTCTAGTTACAGGTACTATGCATTTCAACGTTAATTGTCGTGAAAGCAAGAATTATTGTTGGTATTTCAATTCTCTGATTTTGGCTGGAACTTGCTCCATAGCACATATAATAATGGTCTCTGTGACACGTGCTTCTCTGCTGCCACCTCGTGTGCATCTTGGGAATCAAGCCTCAGTACAGGTCCAAAGGAATAGTTTGGTACAGAGCATTTTCTATAAACGTTGATTCCAATTTGCCATTTCTGTAAAGGTTTTGTGTATTTTTAGTGGCTTGATTTCTGAATATCTCTCGGTTCAACTTATTTTTCTTCTTTACTTCCAGCCATGCTTTCATAAAGACTTTGAAATTGGCCATCATATACCAGGCACTGTGCTAGGAACTCATGTCCGTGCACTCATTGACTTTCCATTCTATTTTTTTTACTTTTGTCTTTTGAACTTCTTTTACATAAATCAACTTCGTGTATTGTAAAATAGGATGTGCTTTGATTTGACAAGTATGTTGAATTTTAACAGCTATTTTATTATAAAAAAAGCATTCTTATAGCAGAAGTGCAAGAAAAATGATCTCAAAAACAACAACAACAAATTTTCATACAGATATATCTACTGTTAATATTAGGACATTTTCTTTTTTTATTCTTTGTGAACGTATTATATTTCTGTATGTATATATACTCAGGTACATTGTGTGTGTGTACATCTGTGTGCATAAATGTGCATTGCACATGAGAATATCTCTCTGTGTCAACAGTGTCTGTGATTTGTGGATATCTGTGTACATATGCAAATGACTATTTATTCATTCATTCAGGAAACACTTATTGTATTTGATTAATTGCCATGGAGTGCGCTCGACAGTGGTTGCCTATAGTGAATGAGACATTCTCACTTTCTGTCTTTATAAATATTACACTGTAATGGGGTAGATAGAAAAAGAAAAATATACATAAATAAAATAAACATAATTTTAACAAGCACTTAATTTGGTAGTACAATATCTTTGGTGTCAGTTATGATTTATTGTGGTGAGGTTCAGTATATCAGTTTCTCAGAAGGCAGAGCTGAGACATAAGTTTCGGTTGTTCAGCAATGCGTGTTCTTAGGTGTAAAACTGAGAAAATATAAAAATAATGAAACAAAGACCCTGGGAGGTGTTCTGTGACCAAAAGAACCTAGCTTCTATGTAGTTACCAATGCTCAGTTAAATTAATGATTACCAAAGCGTAGGAGGTTTCTCAGTCTGGATTGCTGCCACGGCACAAGAGAAAGTGCATGTTAGAAAAGGGGTCACTTTGTGCTAAGCAATTAGAAATACTGATTATGCCCTTGAATTTCAAAAGCAAATAAAAGTCTTCTGGTGTTGGCACCACAACAGACTAGATTATCATTTTATTTTTTAATTACGTCTGGTTTTCTCTAGTAAATTTATTCACCAAGAGACAATGGGTTGCTCTCACCAGAGAGCTCAGTATTGAAAGCATCACACCCATACGCTAATATCATAGGTTTGCTCCTGCGTCAAGGCACATACAAAAACAGATTGATGTTTCTGACTGACTGTCTGTCTTTTCCCCCTTTGTCCTGCCTCTAACATGAATAAATATTTAAAAGAAAAAAGAGAATGGCTTTTTTCTTGTTGTTTTTGCAGCTTAAATTGCATAGAAGAATGAATAATGTTTTACAAAATCTCACCCCAAGAGGGAATAAAGGGTAAGGTTGTAAAGTACCATATTTCCCCAAGTATTAGAAGCTTCCGTGTATAAAACGCACCTTATTTGGGGGGTTCAAAGTTTGAGTAAATGACAGCAAATGTGAATAAACGAGAAGTGCAAGTAAAAAATTCTACAACTACTGTATAAGACGCATCCAGTTTTCTAACCCCACATTTTTCACAAAAGATTAGTCTCATTCATGAGGAAATATGATATACACTCACCAAATGTCTTTGTGAACATTTCTTTTTTCTTTTTATTTTCTAGAGACAGGGAGAGAGTCAGAGAGAGGGATAGATAAGGACAGACAGAGAGAAAATTCTTATTATGTTCCAGGTCACAGATCAATCATCAGTTTTTCCTTGTGACCCCTTATTTGTTCATTGACTCCTGTCTCATATGTGCCTTGACCAGGAGGCTATATCTCATAGAGTGACCGCTTGCTCTAGAGAGCAACCTTGGGCTCAAGATGGTGAGCTTTGCTCAAACTACATGAGCCCACGCTCAAGATGGCACCCTTGGGATCTCAAACCTGAGTCCACCACATTCCAGTCAATTGCTCTAACCACTGCACCATCGCCTGCTCACGCTGTGAACATTTTTCTTTTACTTTCTCTGGATTTTATTTAGTATCCTGGTTCTTACTATGGGCGAAAAGGCTCTGTGTTTTAAGGTTTTCTTGCCTAAAATAGTTTCATCTCTACATTTTTCTATAGGTTTCCTTATGTAATTATTATTTCTATTAATTTTAAGGTATTTTGCAACTTGAATTGTGATTTTGAGCAGAGAGAGGTTATTTAGGAGTTAATTTTCTTAACTTCAAAAAAGGGAATTTTAGTTAATTTGTATTACTGTTTACTATATTAAGTGTGAGGACAACAAGAAACATGCTTTATATCATTTCTAAGGTTAGAGGTAGTAGAAACTTGCTTGAAACAACATACAGGATTATCTGTGGTAAATGTTTTCCAAGTGCACTTTCCTGCTGCCACCTCCTGTGCACCTTGGGAATAACAGCTCAGATCAGTTCATCTGGATAAATACATCAGTTGGGTGTTGTGCGTTATCTATCAATGTTTAATCCAAGGCTATCTATAAGAAAGTTTTATAACTTGTAAATATAACGAATTTCTAGTTACAGCTACTACTTCTTTCAACGTTAATTGTCGTGAAAGCAAGAATTATTCTTGGTATCATTTCAGTCCTCTGATTTTGGCTAGAACTTGCTCCATAGCACATACCATAATGGTGTCTGTTACATGTGCTTCTCTGCTGCCACCTCGTGTGCATCTTGGGAATCAAGCCTCAGGACAGGTCCAAAGGAATAGTTTGGTTCAGAGCATTTTTTATAAACGTTGATTCCAATTTGCCATTTCTGTAAAGGTTTTGTGTATACTTAGTGGTTTGTTTTCTGAAAATCTCTCGGTTCAACTTATTTTTCTTCTTTACTTCCAGCCATGCTTTCATAAAGCCTTTGAAAGTGCCCATCATATACCATGCACTGTGTTAGGAACTCATGTCCATGCACTCAATGACTTCCCATTCTGTGCTCTTAACTTCTGTCTTTTGAACTCCTTTAATTAAATCAACTTCGTGTATTGTAAAATAAGATGTGCTTTGATTTGACAAGTATGTTGAATTTTAACAGCTTTATCATTATAAAAAAGTATTCTTATAGCAGAAGTGCAAGAAAAATTATCTCAAAAACAAAACAACAAATTTTCATACAGATATATCTACTGTTAATATTAGGACATTTTCTTTTCATATTCTTTGTGTACACATTATATTTCTGTATGTATATATACTCAGGTACATTGGGTGTGTGTACGTATATGTGCATAAATGTGCATTGCACATAAGCATATCTCTCTGAGTTAACAGTGTCTGTCATTTTTGGATATCTGTGTACATATGCAAATGAGTATTTATTCATTCATTCAAGAAACACTTATTGTATTTGATTAATAACCAGGGACTGTGTTCAACACTGGTTGCCTATAGTGAATGAGACAGTCTCACTTTCTGTCTTTATAAATACTACACTGTAATGGGGTAGACAGAAAGAGAAAAATATACATAAATAAAATAAACATAATTTTAAAAAGCCCTTAATTTGGTAATGCAATATCTTTGGTGTCAGTTATGATTTATTGTGGTGAAGTTCAGTATATCAGTTTCTCAGAAGGCAGAGCTGAGACATAAGTCTCGGTTTTTCAGCAATGCGTGTTCCCAGGTATAAAACGGAGAAAATATAGAAGTAATGAAACAAAGACCCTTGGAGGTGTTCTGTGAGCAAAAGAACCTAGCTTTTATGTGGTGACAAATGCTCAGTTAAATTAATGATGTCCAAAGCTTAGGAGGTCTCTCAGTCTGGATTGCTGCCATGGCACAATAGAAAGTGCATGTTAGGAAAGGGGTCACTTTGTGCTAAACAATTAGAAATACTGATTATGCCCTTGAATTTCAAAAGCAAATAAAAGTCTTCTGGTGTTGGCACTACAACAGATTAGATTATCATTTTATTTTTAATTACCTCTGGTTTTCTCTAGTAAATTTATTCACCAAGAGACAATGGCTTGCTCTCATAGAGAGCTCAGTAGTGAAAGCATCACACCCATACGCTAATATCGTATGTTTGGCCCTGCATCAAGGCACATACAAAACAGATTGATGTTTCTGACTCTCTGTCTGTCTGTCTTTTCCCCCCTTTATCCTGCCTCTAACATGAATAAATATATAAAAGAAAAAATGAGAATGGCTTTTTTGTTGTTGTTTTTGCAGCTTAAATTGTATAGAAGAATGAATTATGTTTTACAAAATCTCACCCCAAGAGGGAATAAATGGTAAGGTTGTAAAGTACCATATTTCTCAATGTACAAGAATCTTCCCTGTATAAGACGCATGTTGTTTGTGGGCTCCAAGTTTGAGTAAATGATAGCAAATGCGAATAAACGAGAAGTGCAAGTAAAAAATTCTACAGCCAGTGTATAAGACGCACCAGTTTTCTAACCCCACATTTTTCAAAAAAGATGAGTCTCATTCATAAGAATATATGATATACACCCATCAAATGTCTCTGTGAACAATTCTTTTTTTCTTTTTTCTTTTTCCAGAGACAGGGAGAAAGTCAGAGAGAGGGATAGATAGGGACAGACAGACAGAGAGAGAGTTCTTATTATGTGCCAGGTCACAGATCAATCAATAGTTTTTTTGTTGTGACCCCTTATTTGTTCATTGACTCCTGTCTCATATGTGCCTTGACCAGGGGGCTATATCTCATAGAGTCACCACTTGCTCAAGACAGCGACCTTGGGCTCAAGATGGTGAGCTTTGCTCAAACCACATGAGCCCACGCTCAAGATGACACCCTTGGGATCTCAAACCTGAGTCCACCACATTCCAGTCAATTGCTCTTACCACTGCACCATCGCCTGCTCATGCTGTGAACATTTTTTCTTTTACTTTTTCTGGATTTCATGTAGTATCCTGGTTATTAGTACTGGTGGAAAGGCTGTGTGTTTTAAGGTTTTCTTGCCCTAAAATAGATACATCACTCCATTTTTCTATAGGTTCCCTTATGTAGATTTTATTTCCATTAATTTTAAGGTGTTTTGCAGCTTGAATTGTGATTTTGAGTGGAAAGAGGTTATTTAGGAGTTAATTTCCTTACCTTCAAAAAAAAAGATTTTTAGTTAATTTGTATTACTGTTTACTATATTAAGTGTGAGGACAACAAGAAACATGCTTTATATCATTTCTAAGGTTAGAGGTAGTAGAAACTTGTTTGAAAGAACATACAGGATTATCTGTGGTAAATGTTTTCCAAGTGTGCTTTTCTGCTGCCACCTCATGTGCACCTTGGGAATAACAGCTCAGATCAGTTCATCTGGATAAATACATCAGTTGGGTGTTGTGTGTTATCTATCAATGTTGAATCCAAGGCTATGTATAAGAAA
Source organism: Saccopteryx leptura (assembly GCF_036850995.1). NCBI lineage: Eukaryota > Metazoa > Chordata > Mammalia > Chiroptera > Emballonuridae > Saccopteryx > Saccopteryx leptura. The sequence continues at coordinate 95,613,134 of NC_089511.1, forward strand.
GTTTTATAATTTGTAAATATAACGAATTTCTAGTTACAGCTACTACTTCTTTCAACGTTAATTGTCGTGAAAGCAAGAATTATTCTTGGTATCATTTCAATCGTCTGATTTTGGCTGGAAGTTGCTCCATAGCACAAACACTAATGGTCTTTTTTACATGTGCTTCTCTGCTGCCACCTCATGTGCATCTTGGGAATCAAGCCTCAGTACAGGTCCACAGGAATAATTTGGTACAGTGCCTTTTGTACAAACGTTAGTTACAATTTGCCGTTTCTGTAAATGTTTTGTGTATCCTTAGTGGTTAGTATTCTGAAAATCTCTCGGTTCAAATTATTTTTCTTCTTTACTTCCAGCCATGCTTTCATAAAGCCTTTGAAAGTTCCCATCATATTCCGGGCACTGTGCTAGAATCTCATGTCCGTGCACTCACTGACTTCACATTCTACTCTTTTAACTTCTGTCTTTTGAACTTCTTTTACATAAATCAACTTCGTGTATTGTAAAATAGGATTTGCTTTGATTTGACAAGTATGTTAAATTTTAACAGATTTTTTATTATAAAAAATGTATTATAGCAGAAGTGCAAAAAAAATGATCTCAAAAACAACAACAACAAATTTTCATACAGATATATCTAATGTTAATATTAGGACATTTTCTTTCCATATTCTTTGTGTACATATTATATTTCTGTATGTATATATATTCAGGTACATTGGGTGTGTGTACATCTGTGTACATAAATGTGCATTGCACATGAGTATATCTCTCTGTGTCAACAGTGTCTGTGATTTGTGGATATCTGTGTACATATGCAAATGACTATTTATTCATTCATTCAGGAAACACTTATTGTATTTGATTAATTGTCAGGGACTGTGCTTGACACTGGTTGCCTAGAGTGAATGAGACAGTCTCATTTTCTGTCTTTATAAATACTACACTGTAATGGGGTAGACAGAAAGAGAAAAATATACATAAATAAAATAAGCATAAGTTTAACAAGCAATTAATTTGGTAGTGCAATATCTTTGGTGTCAGTTATGATTTATTGTGGTGAGGTTCAGTATATCAGTTTCTCAGAAGGCAGAGCTGAGACATAAGTTTCGGTTGTTCAGCAATGTGTGTTCTCAGGTATAAAACTGAGAAAATATAGAAGTAATGAAACAAAGACCCTGGGAGGTGTTCTGTGACCAAAAGAACCTAGCTTCTATGTAGTGACCAATGCTCAGTTAAATTAATGATGTCCAAAGCTTAGGAGGTCTCTCAGTCTGGATTGCTGCCACAGCACAAGAGAAAGTGCATGTTAGAAAAGGGGTCACTTTGTGCTAAAAAATTAGAAACACTGATAATGCCCTTGAATTTCAAAAGCAAATAAAAGTCTTCTGGTTTTGGCACCACAACAGAGTAGATTATCATTTTATTTTTTAATTACCTCTGGTTTTCTCTAGTAAATTTATTCACCAAGAGACAATGGCTTGCTCTCACTAGAGAGCTCAGTAGTGAAAGCATCACACCCATACGCTAATATCATATGTTTGGCTTTGCATCAAGGCACATACAAAACAGATTGATGTTTCTGACTCTCTGTCTGTCTGTCTTTTTCCCCCTTTATCCTGCCTCTAACATGAATAAATATATAAAAGAAAAAATGAGAATGGCTTTTTTGTTGTTGTTTTTGCAGCTTAAATTGCATAGAAGAATGAATTATGTTTTACAAAATCTCACCCCAAGAGGGAATAAATGTTAAGGTTGTAAAGTACCATATTTCTCAATGTATAAGAATCTTCCCTGTATAAGACGTCACCTTGTTTGTGGGCTCCATTTGAGTAAATGATAGCAAATGCAAATAAACGAGAAATGCAAGTAAAAAATTCTACAGCCAGTGTATAAGACGCACCCAGTTTTCTAACCCCACATTTTTCAAAAAAGATGAGTCTCATTCATGGGAAAATATGATGTACACCCATCAAATGTCTCTGTGAACAATTCTTTTTTTCTTTTTTTTTTCCGAGACAGGGAGAGAGTCAGAGAGAGGGATAGATAGGGACAGACAGACAGAGAGAGAGTTCTTATTATGTGCCAGGTCACAGATCAATCAATAGTTTTTTGTTGTGACCCCTTATTGGTTCATTGACTTTTGTCTCATATGTGCCTTGACCAGGGGGCTATATCTCATAGAGTGACCACTTGCTCTAGACAGCGACCTTGGGCTCAAGATGGTGAGCTTTTCTCAAACCACATGAGCCCACACTGAAGATTGCACCCTTGGGATCTCAAACTTGAATCCTCCACATTCCAGTCAATTGCTCTAACCACTGCACCATCGCCTGCTCACACTGTGAACATTTTTTGTTTTACTTTCTCTAGATTTTATTTAGTATCCTGGTTTTTAGTACAGGTGGAAAGGCTGTGTGTTTTAAGGTTTTCTTGCCCTAAAATATATTCATCACTACATTTTTCCATAGGTTTTCTTATGTAGTTTTTATTTCCATTAATTTTAAGGTATTTTGCAACTTGAATTGTGATTTCAAGGGGAGGGTTATTTAGGAGTGAATTTACTTTAAATAAAAGGGATTTTAGTTAATTTCTATTACTGTTTAATATATTAAGTGTAATGATAACAGGAAACATGCTTTATATCATTTCTAACGTTAGAGGTAGTTGAAACTTGCTTGAAAGAACATACAGGATTATCTGTGGTTAATGTTTTCCAAGTGCTGCCACCTAGTGTGCACCTTGGGAATAAAAGCTCAGATCAGTTCACCTGGAAAAATACATCAGTTGTGTGTTGTGAATTATCTATCAATGTTGAAGCCAAGGCTAACTAAAAGAAGCTATTATAACTTGTAAATATAAGGAATTTCTAGTTAGTGCTTGCTACTTCTTTCAAAGTTCATTGTAGTGAAAGCAAGAGATATACTTGTTATCATTTCCATCCTCTGAAGTTGGCTGGAACTTGCTCCATAGCACATACAATAACGGTCTCTGTTACATGTGCTTCTCAGCTGCCACTTCGTGTGCATATTGGGAATCAGGCTTCAGTACAGGTCCAAAGGAATATTTTGTTAGAGAGCATTCTCTATAAATGTTGATTAAAAATTGCCGTTCCTGTCAAGTTTTTGTGTACACTTAGTGGTTTGTTTTCTGAAAATCTATCAGTTCATCTTGTTTTTCTACTTTCCTTCCAGCCATGCTTTAAAATGCCTTTGAAAGTGCCCATCATATAAAGGAAGTAATCCAACAGGAATATATAACTATTATAAATATCTATGCACCTAATATAGGAGCACCCAAATATATAAAGCAGACTTTGTGGATTTAAAGGGCGAGATCAACAGCAATACTATAATAGTAGGGGATTTCAATACTCCAATAACATCACTATATAGATCCTCAAGAAAGAAAATTAACAAAGGAACAGAAGACTTATTGGACACACTAGATCAACTCGATTTAATAAATATCTTCAGAACCTTTCACCCTAAAGCAGCAGAATATACATTCTTTTCAAGTGCTCATGGTACATTCTCTAGGATAGACCACATGTTAGGGCACAAAAGTGCTCTACACAAATTTAAGAAGATTGAAATCATATCAAGCACTTTCTCCGATCACAATGGCATGAAACTAGAAATGAACCACAACAGAAAAGCTCAAAAATTCTCAAACACAAGGAAACTAAATAGCAGGTTGTTAAATAATGAATGGATTAAAAATGAGATCAAAGAAGAAATAAAAAATTCCTAGATATGAATGACAATGAGCATACAACAACTCAAAATTTATGGGACACAGCAAAAGCAGTACTGAGAGGGAAGTTCATAGCACTACAGGCACACTTTAAGAAGGTAGAAAAAGCTCAGATAAACAAATTAACCCTGCATCTAAAAGATCTAGAAAAAGAACAGCAAGTAAAGCCCAAATGTAGTAGAAGGAAGGAAATAATAAAGATCAGAGCAGAAATAAATGACATAGAGGCTAAAGAAACAATACAGAGGATCAATGAAACTAGGAGCTGGTTCTTTGAAAAGGTAAACAAGATTGATGAACCTTTAACTAGACTCACCAAGAAAAAGAGAGAGAGGACTCAAATAAAATTAGAAATGAGAGTGGAGAAATAACAACTGACAAAACAGAAACACAAAATATTGTAAGAAAATACTATGAAGAACTGTATGCCAAAAAACTAGACAACCTAGATGAAATGGACAAATTCCTTGAAACATACAATCTTCCAAAAATCAATCTGGAAGAATCAGAAAACCTAAACAGACTGATTACACGAAATGAGATCGAAACAGTTATCAAAAAAACTCCCAACAAAGAAAAGTCCGGGCCTGATGGCTTCACAACTGAATTCTACCAAATATTCAAAGAAGAAATAACTCCTATCCTTCTCAAACTATTTCAAAAAATTCAAGAGGTAGGAAGACTTCCAAGCTCCTTTTATGAGGCAAGTATAATTCTGATTCCAAAAACAGGCAAAGACAACACAAAGAAAGCAAATTATAGGCCAATATCTCTGATGAATATAGATGCTAAAATCCTCAACAAAATATTAGCAAACCGGATCCAACAATATATGGAAAAAATCATACACCATGATTAAGTGGGATTTATTCTGGGGAGGCAAGGCTGGTACAATATTCGTAAATCAATCAATGTGATTCATCACATAAACAAAAAGAAGGAGAAAAACCATATGATAATTTCAATAGATGCAGAAAAAACATTTGATAAAATCCAGCACCCTTTCATGATCAAAACTCTCAGCAAAGTGGGAATACAGGGAACATACCTCAACATGATAAAAGCCATCTATGAGAAACCCACAGCCAACATCATACTCAATGGGAAAAAATTAAAAGCAATACCCTTAATATCAGGAACAAGTCAGGGGTGCCCCCTTTCACCACTCTTATTTAACATAGTCCTGGAAGTCTTAGCCACAGCAATCAGACAAGAAGAAGAAATAAAAGGCATCCAAACTGGAAAAGAAGAAGTAAAACTATCATTATTTGCAGATGATATGATATTGTATATAGAAAACCCTAAAGTCTCAGTCAAAAAACTACTGGACCTGATAAATAAATTCAGCAAAGTGGCAGGATATAAAATCAATACTCAGAAATCAGAGACATTTTTATACACCAACAATGAACAGTCAGAAAGAGAAATTAAGGAAACAATCCCTTTCACAATTACAACCAAAAAAATAAAGTACCTAGGAGTAAACTTAACCAAGGAGACTAAAGACTTGTACTCGGAAAATTACAAAGCATTGATAAAAGAAATCAAGGAAGATATAAACAAGTGGAAACATATACCTTGCTCATGGTTAGGAAGAATAAACATCATTAAAATGTCTATATTACCCAAAGCAATCTATAAATTCAATGCAGTAGCAATTAAAATACCAATGACATACTTCAAAGATATAGATCACATATTCCAAAAATTTATATAGGACCAAAAAAGAACATGAATAGCCTCAGCAATCTTAAAAAAGAAGAATAAAGTGGGGGGTATCACACTTCCTGATATCAAGTTATACTACAAGGCCATTGTACTCAAAACAGCCTGGTACTGGCATAAGAACAGGCATATAGATCAATGGAACAGAACAGAGAACCCAGAAATAAACCCACAGTTCTATGGATAACTGATATTTGACAAAGGAGGTAAGGAAATACAATGGAGTAAAGACAGCCTCTTTAACAAATGGTGTTGGGAAAATTGGACAGCTACCTGCAAAAAAAATGAAACTATATCACCAGCTTATACCACTCACAAAAATAAACTCAAAATGGATAAAAGACTTAAATGTAAGCCTTAAAACTATAGGCATATTAGAAGGAAACATAGGCAGTAAGCTCTCTGACATCTCTCGGAGCAATATATTTGATGATTTATCTCCACGGGGAAGTGAAATAAAAGACAGGATAAACAAATGGGACTATATCAAACTAAAAAGCTTTTGCACAGCTAAAGACAACAAGAACAGAATAAAAAGACAAACTACACAATGGGAGAACATATTTGACAATACATCTGATAAGGGGTTAATAACCAAAATTTATAAAGAACTTGTAAAAATACTAGGAAGACAAACAATCCAATCCAAAAATGGGCAAAAGAAATGAATAGACACTTCTCCAAAGAGGACATACAGATGACCAATAGGCATATGAAAAAATGCTCAACATCACTAAGCAAATTAGAGAAATGCAAATTAAAACCACAATGAGATATCACCTCACACCAGTCAGAATGGCGCTCATCAACAAAACAACACAGAATAAGTGCTGGCGAGGATATGGAGAAAAGGGAACCCTCCTGCACTGCTGGTGGGAATGCAGACTGGTGTAGCCACTGTGGAAAACAGTATGGAGATTCCTCAAGAAATTAAAAATCAAACTGCCTTTTGACCCAGCTATCCCACTGATAGGAATATACGCCAAGAACACCATAGCACTGTATGAAAAGAAGATATGCACCCCCATGTTTATGGCAGCATTGTTCACAATAACAAAGATCTGGAAACAGCCCAAGTGTCCGTTAGAGGACGAGTGGATTAAAAAGCTTTGGTATATATATACTATGGAATACTACTCAGCCATAAGAAATGATGACATCGGATCATTGACAATAACATGGATGAACCTTGATAACATTATACGGAGTGAAATAAGTAAATCAGAAAAAAACTAAGAACTGTATGAATCCATACATAGATGGGACATAAAAATGAGACTCAGAGACATGAAGAAGAATGTAATGGGTGGGGGGGTGGGGGGAAGGGGGATGGGGCGAGGAAGGAGAGAGGAGTTGGGGGAGGGGAAGGGCACAAAGAAAACCAGATAGAAGGTGACAGAAGACAATTTGACTTTGGGGGAGGGGTATACAGCACAATCAAATGTCAAAATAATCTGGAGATGTTTTCTCTCAACCTATGTACCCTGATTTATCAATGTAACTGCATTAAATTTAATAAATAAATTAAAAAAAAAAAAAGAAAGTGTCCATCATATACCAGGCTGTTCTAGGAACTCATGTTCCTGCACTCAATGAGTTCCCATTCTACTCTTTTAAATTCTGTCTTTTTAACTTCTTTTATAAAAATCAACTTTGTGTATTGTAAAATAGGATGTGCTTTGATTTGACAAATATGTTGAATTTTAACAGCTTTCTCATTATGAAAAATGTATTCTTATTGCAGAAATGCAAGAAAAATGATCTCAAAAACAACAACAAATTTTAATACAGATATATCTACTGTTAATATTAGGACATTTTCTTTCCATATTTTTTGTGTACCTCTTATATTTTTCCATGTATATATACTCTGGTATATTGGGTGTGTTTACATCTGTGTGCATAGATGTGCATTGCACATGAGCATATCTCTCTGTGTCCACAGTGTCTGTCATTGGTGCATATCTGTGTACATATGCAAATGAATATATATTCATTCATTCAGGAAACATTTATTGTATTTCTATTATGTGCCAGGCACTGTGCTGGACACTCTTTGCCTATACTGAATGAGACAGACTCACTTTTTGTCTTTATGAATACTACACTGTCATAGGGTTACAGGAAGAAAAAAATATACATAAATAAAATAATCGTAAGTTTATCAAGCACTGAATTTGGTAGTGAAATATCTTTGGTGTCAGTTATGATTATTGTGGTGAAGTTCAGTATATAATTTTCTCAGAAGGCAGAGTTGAAACATAAGTCTCGGTATTTCAGCAATGGGTGTTCACAGATATAAAGCTGAGAAAATATAGAAGTTATGAAACAGAGACCCTGGGAGGTGTTCTGTGAGCAAAAGAACCTAGCTTGTATGTGGTGACCAATGCTCAGATAAATTCTGATGTCCAAGTCTTAGGGGTCTCTCAGTCTGGACTGCTGCCACAGCACAAGAGAAAGTGCATGTTAGGAAAGGGGTCACTTTGTGCTAAAGAATTAAAAATAGTGATTATGCACCTGAATTTAAAGAGCAAAGAAAAGTCTTCTGGTGTTTTCACCACAGCAGACTAGATTATCATTTTATTTTTAATTACCTCTGGTTTTTTCTAGAAAATTTTTTTTTTTCCAAAAGACAATGGCTTGCTCTCAACAGAGAGCTCAGTAGTGAAAGCATCACACCCATACGCTAATGTCATAGGTTTGCTCCTGGGTCAAGGCACATACAGAAACAAATTGATGTTTCTGACTATCTGTTTGTATTTTCCCCCCTTTATCCTGCATCTAACATGAATAAATAAATAAAAAAAAATGACAATGGCTTTTTTGTTGTTGTTTTTGCAGCTTAAATTACATAGAAGATTGAATTATGTTTTACAAAATCTCACCCCAAGAGGAAATAAATGGTAAGGTCTTAAAGTCCCATATTTTTCCATGTATAAGAAGCCTCCCTGTATAAGACGCACCTTAATTTTGGAGCCCAAATTTTGAGAAAATAATAACAAATGCGAATAAATGGGAAATGCAAGTAAAAAATACTACAATCACTGTATAATACACACGCAGTTTTCTAACCCAACATTTTTCAAAAAAGATGAGTCTTATACATGGAGAAATATGGTATATACCCTCCAATTGACTCTGTGAACATTTCTTTTTTTCCTTTTTTTTTTTACAAAGACAGAGAGAGAGTCAGAGAAATAGATAGGGACAGACAGACAAAAATGGAGAGAATTTTTATTATGTGCCAGGTCACAGATCAATCTTCAGTTTTTTGTTGTGACCCCTTACATGATCATTGACTCCTGTCTCATATGTGTTTTGACCAGGGGGCTACAGCTGATCAAGTGACCACTTCCTCGATCCAGCGACCTTGGGTTCAAGCTGGTGAGCTTTGCTCAAACCACATGAGCCCACGCTCAATCTAACGTCATTGGGATCTCAAACCTGCGTTTTTTGCATTCCAGTCACATGCTCTAACCATTGTGACATCGCCTGCTTTGAAGGCTTTGAAGATCATTTTCTTTTACATTCTCAGGATTTTATTTAGTATTCTGGTGTTTAGTATGGGTGGAAAGGCTGTGTATTTTAAGGTTTTATTGCCCTAAAATAGATTCATCACTACATTTTTCCATAGGTTTCCTTTTGTAGTTTATATTTCCATTAATTTAAAGTGTTTTACAACTTGAATTATGATTTTTAGGAAGGGTGTTATCTAGCAGTGAATTTCCATACCTTCAAAAAAGGGATTTTTAGTTATTTTCTATTACTGTTTACTATATTAAGTGTAATGACAACAAGAAACATGCTTTATATCATTTCTAAGGTTAGGTGTAGTTGAAACTTGCTTGAAAGAACATACAGGATTATCTGTGGTAAATGTTTTCCACGTGCGCTTCCCTGCTACCACCTCGTGTGCACCTTGGGAATAACAGCTCAGATCAACTCATCTAGAAATATACATTAGTTGGGTGTTCTGCGTTATCTATCAATGTTGAATCCAAGGCTATCTAAAAGAAACTTTTAAAACTTGTAAATATAAAAAATTTCTAGTTAGTGCTTGCTACTTCTTTCAACATTAATTGCAGTGAAAGCAAGAGATATACTTGGTATCATTTCAATCCTCTGAAGTTGGCTGGAACTTGCTCTATAGCACATACAATAATGGTCTCTGTTACATGTGCTTCTCTGCTGTCACCTCGTGTTCATTTTGAAAATCACGCCTCAGTACAGTTCCAAAGGAATAGTTTGGCAGAGAGCATTGTCTATAAACTTTGATTCCAATTTGCCTTTTCTGTAAAGATTTTATATATCCTTAGTGGTTTGTTTTCTGAAAATCTCTCGGTTCATCTTGTTTTTCTCTTTCCTTCCAGCCATACTCTCATAAAGCCTTTGAAAGTGCCCATCATATACCAGACACTGTGCTAGGAACTCATGTCTCTGCACTCAATGACTTCCATTTCTACGCTTTTATCTTCTCTCTTTTAACTTCTTTTTTTTGTATTTTTTTGAAGCTAGAAACAGAGAGAGACAGTCAGACAGACTCCCGCATGCGCCCGACCGAGATCCACTCGGCACGCCCACCAGGGGCTATGCTCTACCCACCAGTATTTGATGCTCTGCACCTCTGGGTGATAGCCCTGTTGCTACCAGAGCCACTCTAGCACCTCGGGAAGAAGGCAAGGAGCCATCCCTAGTGCCCGGGCCGTCTTTGCTCCAATGGTGCCTTGGCTGCAGGAGGGGTAGGGAGAGACAGAGAGGAAGGAGAGGGGGAGGGGTGGAGAAGCAGATGGGCGCTTCTCCTGTGTGCCCTGGCCAGGAATCAAACCTGGGACTTCTAAACGCGAGGCCAACGCTCTACTACTAAGCCAACCAGCCAGGGCTTAACTTCTTTTACATGTATCTACTTCGTGTATTGTAAAATAGGATGTGCTTTGATTTGAAAAGTATGTTAAATTTCAACATCTTTTTTATTATAAAATATATATTCTTATTGCAGAATTGCAAGAAAAATGATCTCCAAAACAACAACAAGAAATTTTCATACAGATATATCAACTGTTAATATTATGACATTTTCTTTTCCTATTCTTTGTGTACTTCTTATATTTCTCTATGTATATATATTCAGGTACATTGGGTTTGTGTACATCTGTGTGCATAGATGTGCATTGCACATGAGAATATCTCTCTGTGTCCACAGTGTCTGTCATTTGTGGATATCTGTGTATGTATGCAAATGATTATTTATTCATTCATTCATTCAAGAAACACTTATTGTATTTCTATTATGTGCCAGGCACTCTCCTCAATGCTGGCTGTCTATAGGGAATGAGACAGACTAATTTTCTTTCTTTATGAATACTACACTGTCATGGGGTAGACAGAAAGAAAAAAAATATACATAAATAAAAAAATCGTAAGTTTAAGAAGCACTGAATTTGGTAGTGTAATATTTTTGGTGTCAGTTATGACTTATTGAGGCAAGGTTCAATATATCAGTTTCTTAGAAGGCAGAGCTGAGCTCGGTTTTTCAGCAATGCGTGTTCTCAGATATAAAACTGAGAAAATATACAAGTTATGAAACAAAGACCCTGGGAGGTGTTCTGTGAGCAAAAGAACCTAGCTTGTATGTGGTGACCAATGCTCAGATAAATTTGATGTCCAAAGCTTAAGAGGTCTCTCAGTCTGGATTGCTGCCACGGCACCAAAGAAAGTGCATATTAGGAAAGGGGTCACTTTGTGCTAAGCAATTAGAAATAGTAATTATGCCCCTGAATTTCAAGAGCAAAAAATGTCTTCTGGTGTTGTCACCACAGCAGACTAGTTTATCATTTTATTATTTAATTACCTCTGGTTTTCTCCAGTAAGTTTTTTCCCCAAAAGACAATGGCTTGCTCTCACCAGATTGCTCAGTAGTTAAAGCAAAACACCCATACGCTAATATCATAGGTTTGCTCCTGGGTCAAGGCATATACAGAAACAGATTGATGTTTCTGACTATCTGTTTGTCTTTTTCCCCCTTTATCTTGCCTCTAAAATAAATAAATAAATAAAAGAAAAAATGACAATGGCTTTTTTTTGTTGTTTTTGCAGCTTAAATTGCATTGAAGAATGAATTATGTTTTTCAAAATCTCACTCCAATAGGAAATAAATGGTAAGGTTGTAAAATACCATATTTCCCCATGTATAAGAAGCCTCCCTGTGTAAGATGCACCTTAATTTTGAGGTACAAATTGTACGAAAATGATAACAAATGCCAATAAACGGGAAATGCTAGTAAAAAATACTACAACCACTGTATAAGACGCACCAAGATTTCTAACCCCACATTTTTCAAAAGATATGAGTCTTATACATGGGGAAATATGGTATACACTCTCCAAATTTCTCTGTGAACATTTCGTTTTTCTTTTTCTTTTTTCTTACAGAGACAGGGAGAGAGTCAGAGAGAGGGATAGATAGGGACAGACAGACAGAAATGGAGAAAGTGTTTATAATGTGCTAGGACACAGATCAATCATCAGTTTTTTTTGTGACCCCTGAGGTTTTCATTGACTCCTGTCTCATATGTGCCTTGACCAGGAGGCTATAGGTGGTCCAGTGACCGCTTGTTCGAGCCAGCGAACTTGGGCTCAAGATGGTGAGCTTTGTTCAAACCACAGGAGCCCTCGCTCAAGCTGGCGCACTTGGGATCTCAAACCTGGGTCCTGCGCATTCCAATTAAATACTCTAACCCCTGCGTCATCGCCTGTTCAGGCTGTGAATATTTTTTTCTTTTACTTTCTCTGGATTTTATTTAGTATCCTGTTTCTTAGTATGGATGGAAAGGTGGTGTATTTTAAGTTTTTTTTTGCCCTAAAACATATTCCTCACTACATTTTTTCATAGGTTTCCTTATGTATTTTTTATTTCCATTAATTGTAAAGTATTTTGTAACTGGAATTGTGATTTTAAGAAGAGGGTTTTTTAGCAGTGAATTTCCTTACCTTCAAAAAGGGGATTTTTCATTAATTTCTATTACTGTTTACTATATTATGTGTAATGACAACAGAAAACATGCTTTATATCATTTTTTATGTTAGAGGTAGTTGAAACTTGCTTGAAAGAACATACAAAAAGATCTGTGGAAAATGTTTTCCATGTGCGCTTCCCTGCTTCCCCCTTGTGTGCTCTTTGGGAATAACAGCTCAGAGCAGATCACCTGGAAAAATACAGCAGTTGAGTGTTGTGTGTTATCTATCAATGTTGAATCCAAGGCTATCCAGAAGATACTTTTATAACTTGTAAATATAAAAGAGTTCTAGTTACTGTTTTCTACCTGTTTCAACGTTAACTGTAGTGAAAACAAGAGATATACTTGATATCATTTCAATCCTCTGAAGTTGGCTGGAACTTGCTCCATAGCACATACAATAATGGTCTCTGTTAAATGTGCTTCTCTGCTGCCACCTTGTTTGCATCTTGGGAATCATGATTCAATACAGGTCTAAAGGAAAGTTTTGGTATATAAGATTGTCTATAACCGTTCATTCCAATTAACTGGTTCTGTGAAGTTTTTATGTATTCTTAGTGGTTTGTTTTTTGGGAATCTATCATTTCATTTTGTTTTTCTTCTTTCCTTTTAGCCATACTTTCATAAAGCCTTTGAAAGTGCCCATCATATACCAGGCACTGTGCTGAGAACTCACTTCCCTGCACTCAGTAACTTCCCATTCTACTATTTTTACATCTGTCTTTTTAACTACTGTCATTTAAATCTACTAAATGTATTCTAAAATATGATGTGCTTTGATTTGACATGTATATTGAATTTAAACAGATTTTATTATATAAATGGTATTCTTATTGCAGAAGTGCAAAAATCTGATAAGAAAAACAAAACAAACTTTAATACATAGATATCAGCTGTTAACTTTATGCCATTTTCTCTTTATATTCTTTGTGTACCAATTATATTTCTCTATGTATATGTACTCATGTACATTGGGTGCATGTACCCAAAGTGTGCATAGATGTGCATTGCACATGAGCATACCTCTCTGTTTCAATAGTGTCTGTCCTTTGTGGATATCTGTGTAAGTATGCAAATGACTATTCACTCTTTCAGTAAAAACTTATTGTATTTTTTTTATATGCCAGGAACTGTGCTCGACACTGGTTGCCTATAATGAATGAGACAGACTCACTTTCTGTCTTTATGCATATTACCCTGTCATGGAGTAGACAGAGGAAGGAAAAATATACATAAAAAATTAAAGTTGTGACAAACACTGGACTTGGTAGTGCAATACCTATGGTCCCAGTTGTGATTGATCATGGCAAGGTTAAGTATATCAGTTTCTCAGAAGGCAGACCTGAGACATAAGTCTCGGTTCTTCACCAATCCTTGATATCAGCTATAAAACTGAGAAAATTTACAAGTGATGAAACAATGAACCTGGGAAGTGTTCTGTGACCAAAAGAACCTAACTTGTAAGTGCTGACCCAGGCTCAGATAAATTCTGAAAACCAAAGCTTAGGAGGTTTCTCAGTCTGGACTGCTGCCACGGCACAAGAAAAATTGCATGTTAGGAAAGGTATCAATGCATGCTCTACAATCAGAAATACTGTTTATCACTGTTTATGCCCTTGACTATCAAGACCATAGAAAAGTCTTCTGTTGCTGTCACCTCAGCAAACTAAATATTATTTTATTTTTTAATTGCCTCAGGTTTTCTCTAGTAATTTTGTTCTCCTAGAGAGAATGGCTTGCTTACACCAGAGTGTTCAGTAGTTAAAGCATCTCACCCATATAGTAATGTCATAGGTTTGGTCCTGTTTCAAGGCACATAGAGAAACAGATTGATGTTTCTGACTATCTGTCTGTCCCCACCCCACTTCCTTCCTCTACCATTAATAATTAATTAAAAGAAAGAATGACAATGGCTTTTTTTGTTGTTTTTGCAGCTTAAATTGCATAGAGGAATGAATTATGTTTTTTTAAAATCTCACCACAATAAAAAATAGGTAGTAGGGCTGTAAAGTACCAAAATTCCCCATGCATAACCTGTCTTTCTGTAGAAGACACACCTTCATTTATGGGCACATAATTTGAGGAAATGATAGCAAATATGAAGAAACAGGAAATGCAAGTAAAAAATATTGCAACCACTGTATAAGACGCACCCTGTTTTCAAACCGCACATTTTTCAAAAAAGATGAGTCTTAAACGAAAGTTAATATGATATACACCCAATGAATGTCTCTGTGAACATTTGATTTCTTTCTTTCTTTCTTTTTTTTACAGAGACAGGGAGAGAGTCAGAGAGAGGGATAGATAGGGACACACAGACAGGAACGTAAAGAGTTTTTTTTATTATGTGCCAGGTCACAGATCAATCATCAGTTATTTGTTATGTCAACTTAATTGTTCCTTGACTGCTTTCTCATTGTGCCTTGACCAGGGAACTACAGCTACCGAGTGACCTCTTGCTCAAATAGTGAGCCCATTGGGCTAAAGCTGGTGAACTTTGCTCAAACCAGATAATCCCACGCTCAAGCTGGCGACCTTGGGATTTCAAATCTGGGTCCTCCGCATTCCAGTCAAATGCTCTATCCACTGCGCCACTGCCTGCTCAGGCTGTGACAAGTTTTTCTTTTACTTTCTCTGGATTTTGTTTAGTATCCTGTTTCATAGTATTGGTGGAAACGCTTTGTATTTTAAGGTTTTTTTTGCACTAAAATATATTCATCACAACATTTTTCCATAGGTTTTCTTATGTAGTTTTTATTTACATTAAGTTTAAAGTATTTTGTAACTTGAATTTTGATTTTGAGCGGGGGTTATTTAGGACTGAATTTCTTAACTTAAAAAAGGAAGGGTTTTTCAGTTAGTTTTTAGTTCTGATTTCTATAGTACATGTAATGACAACAAGAAACATGCTTTATATGATTTCAAAGGTTTGAGGTAGTTGAAACTTGCTTGAAAGAATATACAGGATTGCCTGTGGAAAATGTTTTCCAAATACGCTTCTCTGCTGCCACCTCGTGTTCAATTTGGGAATAACAGCTCAGAGCAGTTCACCTGGAAAAATACAAAAGTTGGGTGCTGTGCGTTATCTATCAATGTTGAAACCAAGACTATTTAGAAGATAAATTATAACTTGTAAATATAAGGAATTTCTAGTTACTGTTTGCTACTTGTTTCAACGTTAACTCTAGTGAAAGCAATAGACATACCTGATATAATTTCAATCCTCTGAAGTTTGCTGAAATTTACTGCATAGCACATACAATAATGGTTGCTCTTACATGTGCTTCTCTGCTGCCATGTCGTGTGCATCTTGGGAATCACGCCTTAGTACAGATCCAAAGGTTAGAAATGGTAGTGAGGATTGTCTAAAAATGTTGATTCCAAATTGCCATTTCTGTAAAGCTTTTGTGTATTCTTAGTGATTTGATTTCTGGGAATTTATTGGTTCATCTTATTTTTTTTTTCTTTCCTTCCAGCAATGCTTTCATAAGATCTTTCAATGTCCCCATCATATACCAGGCACTGTGCTAGGAACTACATGAGTAGTTGCTGCACTAAATGTCTTCCCATTCTACTATTTTTACTTCTGTCTTTTGAACTCCTTTATTTAAATCTTTTTAATGTATTGTAAAATAGGATGTGCTTTGATTTGACAAGTATATTCAATTTAACTACGTTTTTATTTTATTTTATTATATTTATTTTTTTTGTATTTTTCTGAAGCTGGAAACAAGGAGAGACAGTCAGACAGACTCCTGCATGCGCCCGACCAGGATCCACCCAGCAAGCCCACCAAGGGCGATGCTCTGCCCCTCTGGGGCATCGCTCTGCTGCGACCAGAGCCACTCTAGCACCTGGGGCAGAGGCCAAGGAATCCATCACCTGTGCCTGGGCCATATATGCTCCAACGGAGCCTTGGCTGCGGGAGAGGAAGAGAGAGACAGAGAGGAAGGAGGGGCGGTGGAGAAGCAAATAGGCGCTTCTCCTATGTGCCCTGGCCGGGAATCGAACCCTGGTCCCCCACAGGCCAGGCTGATGTTCTACCGCTGAGCCAACTGGCCGGGGCCTAACTACTTTTTTATTATAAAAACTGTATTCTTATTGCAAGTGCAAAAAATATATATAAGAAAAGGAAACAACAAATTTTCATACAGAGATATCTACTGTTAATATTATGACATTATCTTTCCATATTCTTAGTGTACCTATTATATTTCTCTATCTACACATTCTAAGGTACATTGGGTGTGCATACATCTGTGTGCATAGATATGCATTGCACATGAGCATATCTCTCTGTGTCCACAGTGTCTATCATTTGTGGATACCTGTGTATGCATGCAAATTACTATTTATACTTTCATTCATTAAAAAATTATTGTATTTCTATTATGTGCCAGGCACTGTGCTTGACACTGGTTGCCTATAGTGAAAGAGACAGAATAACTTTCTGTCTCTATGAATAATAGACTGTCATGCTGCAAACAAAGAAAGAAAAAATATACATAAATAAAATAATTATAAGTTGTGACAAGCACTGGATATGGTAGTGCAATGTCTTGTTCCCAGGTTTCATTGATAGAGGCGACGTTCAGTATATCAGTTTCTTGAAAGGCAGAGCTGAGACATAAGTCTCACTTCTTCAGCAATGCATGTTCTCAGCTATAAAACTGAGAAAATTCTCAAGTGCTGAAACAAAGACCCTGGGAGGTTTTGTGTTACCAAAAGAACCTGGCTTGTAAGTGGTGACCCAGGCTCAGATAAATTCTGATGTCCAAAACTTAGGAGGTCTCTCAGTCTGGACTGCTGCAATAGCACAAGAAAAAAGTGCATGTTAGGAAAGAAGTCACACTGTGGTAAACAATCAGAAATATTGTTTATGCCCCTGACTGTCAAGAGCAAAGAACAGTCTTCTGGTGTTGTAACAACAGTAGCCTAGATTATTATTTTCCTTTTTAGTTACCTCAGGTTTTTTTAGTAATTATTTCCCCCTAAAGACAATAGCTTGCTATTACCAGAGAGCTGAGTAGATAGAGCATCACACCCATACACTAATGTCATAGGTTTTGATCTGGGTCTAGGCACATACAGAAACACATTGATGTTTCTGACTATCTGTCTGTCTGTTTTCCCCCCTCTTCCTCCCTCTAACATTAAGAAGTAAATGAAAGAAAAATGACAATGACTTTTTTTGTTGTATTTGCAGCTTAAATTGCTTAGAGGAATGAATTATGTTTTTCAAAATCTTACCCCAAAATGAAATAAGTGGTAAGGTTGTAAAGTACCATATTTCCTCATGTAAAGTAGCCTCCCTGTATAAGAAGCACCTTAATTTGGGGGCAGAAGATTTGAGAAAATGATAACAAATGCAAAGAAACAGGAAATGCAAGTAAAAATTCAACAACCACTGTATAAGACACGCCCAGTTTTCAAACCCCACATTTTTAAAAATGATGAGTTTTATAAATAGGAAAATATGGATAGAACCTCCAAATGTCTCTGTGAACATTTCTTTCTATTTTTTTTCTTTTTTACAGAGACATAGAGAGAGAGATAGATAGGGACAGACAGACAAAAATGGAGAAAGTTTTTATTATGTGCCATGTCACAGATCAATCATCAGTTTTTCGTTGGGACACCTTAGTTGTTCATTGACTGCTCTCTCATATGTGCCTTGACCAGGGGGCTACAGCTGAACAAGTGAGCCCTTGCTCGAGCCAGCGACCTTGGGCTCTGCTGTTGAGCTTTGCTAAAACAAGATGAGCCCATGCTCAAGCTGGCGACCTAGGTATCTCAAAACTGGGTACTGCGCATTCCAGTCAAATGCTCTACCCACTTTGCCACTGCCTTGTCACTCTGTGAACTTTTTTTTTTACATTCCCTGAATTTTATTTAGAATCTTGGTTCCTAGTATGGGTAAAAAAGACCATGAATTTTAAGGATTTTTCCCTATAAAATATATTCATCACTACAATTTTCCATAGATTTTTTATGTAGTCTTTATTTTCATTAATTTTAAAGTATTTTGTAATTTAAATTGTGAGTTTGAGGGGGGATTATTTAGGATTGAATTTCTTAACTTAAAAAAGAACGGGTTTTGGCCCTGGCCAGTTGGCTCATTAGTAGAGCATCAGCCTGGCATGCAGAAGTCCCGGGTTCGATTCTCGGCCAGAGCACACATGAGAAGCGCCCATATGCTTCTCCACCCTTCCTCCTCTCCTTTCTCTCTGTCTCTCTCTTCTGCTCCCACAGCCGAGGCTCCATTGGAGAAAAGATGGTCCGGGCTCAGGGGATGTCTCCTTGGCTCTGCCCCAGGCGCTAGTGTGGCTCTTGTTGCAACACAGTAATGCCCTGGAGGGGCAGAGCATCGCCCCCTGGTGGGCAGAGCGTCACCTCCGGGTGGGCGTGCCGGGTGGATCCCGGTTGGGTGCATGCGGGAGTCTGTCAGACACTCTCTCCCCGTTTCCAGCTGCAGAAAAATTAAATATATATATATAAAATATAAAAAAGAGAAAAAAAATAAAAAAGAAAGGGTTTTTTAGTTAGTTTCTATGAATGATTACTAGAATAAGTATAATGACAACAAGAAACATGCTTTATATGATTTCAAAGGTTTGAGGTAGTTAAAACTTGCTTGAATGAACATGCAGGAATGTCTGTGGTAAATGTTTCTCAAGTGCACTACTCTGCTGCCACCTCGTGTAAACCTTGGGAATAACAGCTCAGAGCAGTTCACCTTGAAAAATACAGCAGTTGAGTGTTGTGCGTTATCTATCAACATTGAATCCAAAACTATCTAGAAGATATTTTTATAACTTGTAAATATAAGGGAGTTCTAGTTACTGTTTGCTTCCTGTTTCAACATTAACTGTAGTGTAAGCAAGAGATATACTTGATATCATTTCCATCCTCTGAAGTTGGCTGGGACTTGCTGCATAGCACATACAATAATGGTCTCTGTTTCATGTGCTTCTCTGCTGCCACCTCGTGTGCATGTTGGAAATCACGCCTCAGTACAGATCCAAAGGAAAGGAATGGTAGAGCGGATTGTCTACAAACTTGGATTCCAATATGCCTTTTCTGTAATGTTTTTGTTTATTATTTGTGGTTTTATTTTCTGGGAGTAAATCGTTTTATCTTGTTTTTGTTCTTTCCTTCCAGCCATGCTTTCATAAAGCCTTTGAATGTGCCCATCATATACCAGGCACTGTGCTAAGAACTCATGTCTCTGCACTCAGTCCCTTCCCATTCTACTACTTTTACATCTGTCTTTGGAACTTCTTTCATTTAAATCTACTTAATGTTTTGTAAAACATGATGTGCTTTGATTTGACAAGTATATATAATTTTAACACCTTTTTATTATAAAAATGGTACTCTTATAGCAGAAGTAAAAAAAAATATATGATAAGAAAAACCAAACAAAAAATTTTTATACGTAGATATCAACTGTTAACGTTATGCCATTTTCTTTCCATATTCTTCGTGTACCAGTTATATTTCTCTATGTATATGTACTCAGGTACATTGGGTGAGTGTACCCAATGTGTGCATAGATGTGCATTGCACATGAGCATACCTCTCTGTTTCAGTAGTGTCTGTCATTTGTGGATATTTGTGTACGTATGCAAATGAATATTTATTCACTCTTCCAGTAAAAACTTATTGAATTTTTATTATAT
Source organism: Saccopteryx leptura (assembly GCF_036850995.1). NCBI lineage: Eukaryota > Metazoa > Chordata > Mammalia > Chiroptera > Emballonuridae > Saccopteryx > Saccopteryx leptura. The sequence goes on from NC_089511.1 coordinate 95,633,307, forward strand.
GCCAGGCACTGTGCTCTGCACTGGTTGCCAATAGTGAATGGGACAGACTCACTTTCCATCTTTATGTATATTACACTGTCATGGACTAGAAAGAGGAAGGAAAAATATACATAAAAAATATAAGTTGTGACAAACACTGGATTTAGTAGTGCAATACCTTTGGTCCCAGTTGTGATTGATCGTGGCATGGTTAAGTACATCAGTTTCTCAGAAGGCAGAGCTGAGACATAAGTCTCGATCTTCAGGAATGCGTGATCTCAGCTATAAAACTGAGAGAATTTACAAGTGATGCAACAAATATCCTGGGAGGTGTTCTGTGACCTAAAGAACCTAACTTGTAAGTGCTGACCCAGACTCAGAAAAATTCTGAAAACCAAAGCTTAGGAGGTTTCTCAGTCTGGACTGCTGCCACGGCACAAGAAAAAGTGCATGTTAGGAAAGGTGTCAATTTGTGCTCAACAATCAGAAATACTGTTTATGCCCCTGACTGTCAAGAGCATATAAAAGTCTTCTGGTTTTGTCAACACAGAAGACTCGATTATTATTTTATTATTTAATTGCCTCAGGTTTTCTCAAGTAATTTTGTCCCTCAAGAGACAATGGCTTGTTTACACCAGAGAGCTCAGTAGTTAGAGCATCACACCCAAACAGTAATATCATAGGTTTGGTCCTGTTTAAGGCACATACATAAACAGATTGATGTTTCTGACTGTCTGTCTTTTCCCCCCCAATGCCTCCCTCTAACATTAATAATTAAATAAAACAAAAAACGACAATGGCTATGTTTTTGTTGTTTTTGCAGCTTAAATTGCATAGAGGAATGAATTATGTTTTTCAAAATCTCACCACAAGAGGAAATAGGTAGTAAGTTTGTAAAGTACCATATTTCCCCATGCATAATATGCCTCTCTGTAGAAGATGCACCTTCATTTTTGTGCACAAAATTTCAGAAAATGATAACAACTGCAAAGAAACAGGAAATGTAAGTAAAAAAATACTACAACCACTGTATAAAATGCACCCCGTTTTCATACCCCACATTTTTCAAAAAAGATGAGTCTTAAATGAGGGGAAATATGCTATACAGCCACTGAATGTCTCTGTGAACCTTTTATTTCTTTCTTATCTTTTTTTTTACAGAGACAGAAAGAGAGTCAGAGAGACGGATAGATAGGGACACACAGACAGGAATGTAAAGATTTTTTTTTTTTATTCTGTGGCAGATCAAAGATCAATCATCAGTTTATTTTTTTGTGACATCTTAGTTATTCATTGCCTTCTGTCTTATATGTGCCTTGACCAGGGGGCTACAGCTGATCGAGTGACCACTGGCTCGAGTCAGCGACATTGAGCTCAAGCTGGTTAGCTTTGCTCAAACCACATGATCCCACGCTCAAGCTGGCACCCTTGGGATCTCAAAACTGGGTCCTACGCATTCAAGTCAAATGCTCTAACCACTGCACCATTGCCTGCTCAGGCTGTCAACATTTTTTTCTTTACTTTCTCAGGATTTTATTTAGTATCCTGGTTCTTACTATTGGTGAAAACTCTGTGTATTTTAAGGTTTTCTTGCCCAAAAATATTTTCATCATTACATTTTTTCAATAGGTTTCCTTATGTAGATTTATTTCCATTAATTTTAAGGTATTTTGTAAATTGAATTGTGATTTTGAAGGGGGGGTTATTTAGGAGTTAATTTTTTTACCTTAAAAAAGGGATTTTTAGTTAATTTCTATTACTGTTTACCATAATAAGAGTAATGACAACAAGAAACAAGCTTTATATCATTTCTAAGGTTAGAGGTAGTTGAAACTTGCTTGAAAGAACATAAAGATTTATATGTGGTAAATATTTTCGAAGTGGGCATTTCTGCTGCCACCTCGTGTGCACCTTGGGAATTACAGCTCAGATCAGTTCACCTGGAAAAATACATCAGTTTTCTGCTGTGCGTTATCTATCAATGTTGAATCCAAGGCTATCCTAAAGAAACTTTTATAATTTGTAAATATAAGGAATTTGTAGTTACTGCTTGCTAATTCTTTCAATGTTAACTGTAGTAAAAAAAAGAGATATACTTGTTATCATTTCAATACTCTGAAGTTTTCTGGAACTTGCTCCATAGCACATACAATAATAGTCTCTGTTCCATGTGCTTCTCTTATGGCACCACGTGTGCATCTTGTAAATCAAGCCACAGTACAGGTCCAAAGGAAAAGTTTGGTAGAAAAGATTGTCTATAAATGGTGATTCCAATATGCCATTTTTGTTTACACTTAGTGCTTTGCTTTCTGAAAACCTATCGGTTCATCTTGTTTTCCTTCTTTCCTTCCATCCATGCTTTTATATAGCATTTTAAAGTGCCCATCAAATACCAGGCACTGTGCTAGGAACTCATATCCCTGCAGTCAATGACTTCCCATTCTACTCTTTGAACTACTGTCTTTTTAACTTCTTTATATAAATCTACTTCATGTATTTTAACATGGAATGTGCTTTGATATGACAAGTATGTTGAATTTCAACAGCTTTTTTATTATAAAAAAGTATTCTTATTGCAGAAGAGCAAGAAAAATGATCCCAAAAACAACAACAACAAATTTTCATACAGATATAACTACTGTTAATATTAGGACATTTTCTTTCTATATTCTTTGTGTACCTATTATATTTCTCTATGTATATATACTCAGGTACATTGGGTTTGTGTAAATTTGTGTACATAGATGTGCATTGCACATGAGCATATCTCTCTTTGTCCACAGTGTCTGTCATTTGTGGATACCTGTGTATGTATGCAAATGACTATTTATTCATTCATTTATTCAAGAAACACTTATTGTATTTCAATTATGTGCCAGGCACTGTGCTCAACACTGATTGCCTATAGTGATTGAGACAGACTCACTTTCTGTCTTTATGAATACTACACTGTCATGGGGTGACAGAAAGAAAAAAATATACATAAATAAAATAATCGTAAGTTTATCAAGAACTGAATTTGGTAGTGCAATATCTTTGGTGTCAGTTATGATTTATTATGGTGAGGTTCAGTATATCAGTTTCTCAGAAGGCAGAGCTTAGAAATAAGTCGCAGTTTTTCAGCAATGCGTGTTCTCAGGTATAAAACTGAGAAAATATAGAAGTTATGAAACAAATATTCTGGGAGGTGTTCTGTGAGCAAAAGAACCTAGCTTTTATGTGGTTACCGATGCTCAGATAAATTCTGATGTCCAAAACTTAGGAGGTCTCTCAGTCTGGACTGCTGTCACGGCACAAGAGAAAGTACATGTTAAAAAAAAGGTCACTTTGTGCGAAGCAATTAGAAATAGTGATAATGCCCCTGAATTTCAAGAGCAAAGAAAAGTCTTCTGGTGTTGTCACCACAGCAGACTAGATTATCATTTTATTTTTTAATTACCTCTGCTTTTCTCTAGTAAATTTCTTCCCAAAAGAGAATGGCTTGCTCTCACCAGAGAGCTCCATAGTTAAAGCATCGCACCCATATGCAAATGTCATAGGTTTGGTCCTGGGTCAAGGCACATACAGAAAAAGATTGCTGTTTCTGACTATCTGTCTGTCTTTTTCCTTCTTTATCCTGCCTCTAACATGAATAAATAAATAAAAGAAAAAAATGACAATGGCTTTTTTCTTGTTGTTTTTGCAGCTTAAATTGCATAGAAGAATGAATTATGTTTTTCAAAATCTCACCCAAGAGGAAATAAATGGTAAATTTGTAAAGTACCATATTTCCCCATGTAAAAGAAGCCTCCTGTATAAGACGCACCTTAATTTTGGGCACGTATTTCGAGAAAATCATAACAAATGCGAATGAATGGAAAATGTAAGTAAAAAATATTACAACCACTGTATAAGACGAACCCAGTGTTCTAACCCCACATTTTCAAAAAAGATGAGTCTTATACATGGGGAAATATGGTATACACCCCAAAAGTCTCTGTGAACATTTCTTTTTTCTTTTTTTTTTTTTTACAGAGACAGGGAGAGTCAGAGAGAGGGATAGATAAAGACAGACAGACAGAAATGGAGAGAGTTTATATTATGTGCCAGGTCACAAATCAATCATCAGTTTTTCGTTGTGACCCTTTACGTGTTCATTGACTCCTGTCTCACATGTGCCTTGACCAGGGGGCTACAGCTGATCAAGTGACTGATTGCTCGAGTGAACAACCTTGGGCTCAAGCTGGTGACCTTTGTCAAACCACATGAGCCCACACTCAAGCTGGGTCCCTTGGGATCTCAAACCTGAGTCCTCCACATTCCAGTCAAATGCTCTTACCACTGTGCCATTGCCTGCTCAAGCTGTGAACATTTTTTCTTTTACTTTTCTAGATTTTATTTAGTATCATGGTTCTTAGTATGGGTGGAAAGGCTGTGTGTTTTAAGGTTTTCTTGCCCTAAAATATATTCATCACTACCTTTTTTCATAGTTTTTCTTATGTAGTTTTATTTCCATTAATTTTAAGGTATTTTGCAACTGGAATCGTAGTTTTGAGGGGGGGTGTTATTTAGGAGTGATTTTCCTTACCTTCAAAAAAGGGATTTTTAGTTAATTTCTATTACTGTTTACTATATTAAGTGTAATGACAACAAGAAACATGCTTTATATCATTTCTAAGGTTAGAGGTAGTTGAAACTTGCTTGAAAGAACATACAGGATAATCTGTGGTAAATGTTTTCCAAGTGCAGTTCCTTGATGCCACCTCGTGTGCACATTTTGAATAACAGCTCAGATAAATTCTCCTAGAAAAATGCATCAGTTGGGTGTTGTACATTATCTATCAATGTTGAATCCAAGGCTATCTAAAAGAAGGTTTTATAACTTGTAAATATAAAAAATTTCTAGTTACTGCTTGCTACTTCTTTCAACGTTAATTGTAGTGAAAGCAAAAGATATAGTGGGTATCATTTCAATCCTCTGATGTTGGCAGGAACTTGCTCCATAGCACATACAATTATGGTCTCTGATACATGTGCTTCTCTGCTGCCACCTCGTGAGCATCTTGGGAATCAAGCTTCAGTACACGTCCAAAAGAATAGTTTGGTAGAGAGAATTTTTTATAAACATTGATTCCAATTTGCCGTTTCTGTAAAGATTTTGTGTACAGTTAGTGGTATTTTTTCCTGAAAATTTTCCAGATCATCTTGTTTATCTTCTTTCCCTCCAGCCATGCTATCATAAAGCCTTTGAAAGTGCCCATCATATACCAGGCACTGTGCTAGGAACTCATGTCCCTGAACTCAATGACTTCCCATTCTACTCTTTTAACTTCTGTCATTTGAACTTCTTTTATATAAAACAACTTTGTGTATTGTAAAATACGATATGCTTAGACTTGAGAAGTATGTTGAATTTTAACAGCTTTTTTATTATAAAAAATGTATTCTTATTGCAGAAGTGCAAGAAAAATCATCTCAAAAACAACAACAAATTTTCATACAGATATATCTTCTGTTAATATTAGGACATTTTTTTTCCATATTCTATGTGTACCTATTATATATCTGTATGTATATATACTCAGGTACATTGGGTGTGTGAACATCTGTGTGCATAGATGTGCATTGCACATGAGCATATCTCTCTGTGTCTACAGTGCCTGTCATTGTGGATATCTGTGTATGTATGCAAATGACTATTTGTTCATTCATTCAGGAAACACTTATTTTATTTCTATTAATTGCCAGGGACTGTGCTCAACTCTTGTTGCCTATTGTGAATGAGAAAGACTCACTTTCTGTCTTTATGAATATGACACTATCATGGGGTAGACAGAAAGAGAACAATATACATAAAAAATTATCATAAGTTTAACAAGCACTTAATTTGGTAGTGCAATATCTTTGGTGTCAGTTATGATTTATTTTGGTGAGGTTCAGTATATCAGTTTCTCAGAAGGCAGAGCTGAGACAGAAGTCTCGGTTTTTAAGCAATGTGTGTTCTCAGGTATAAAACGGAGAAAATGTAGAAGTAATGAAACAAAGACCCTGGGAGGTGTTCTTTGAGCAAAAGAACCTAGCTTGTATGTGGTGATCAATGCTCAGTTAAATTAATAATGTCAAAAATTAGGAGGTTTCTCAGTCTGGTCTGCTGCCACGGCACAAGAGAAAGTGCATGTTAGGAAAGGGGTCACTTTGTGCTAAACAATTAAAAATACTGATCATGCCCTTGAATGACAAGAGCAAAGAAAAGTCTTCTGGTGTTGTCACCACAGCAGACTAGATTATCATTTTATTTTTAATTACCTCTGGTTTTCTCTAGTAAAATTTTTCCCCAAAGACAATGGCTTGCTCTTACCAGAGAGCTCAGTAGTTTAAGCATCACACCCATACGCTTATATCATAGGCTTGCTTCTGTGTCAAGGCACATACAAAAACAGATTGATGTTTCTGACTGTCTGTCTGTCTTTTCCCCCCTTTATCCTGCCTCTAACATGAATAAATAAATAAATAAATGAAAATGGCTGTTTTGTTTTTGTATTTGCAGCTTAAATTGCATAGAAGAATGAATTATGTTTTACAAAATCTCACCCCAAGAGGAAATAAATGGTAACTTTGTAATGTACCATATTTCTTCATGTATAAAAAGCCTCCCTGTATAAGACGCACCTTACTTTGGGGGCTCAAAGTTTGCATAAATGATAACAAATGCGAATAAATGAGAAATGCAAGAAAAAATACTACAATCACTGTATAAGATGCACCCAGTTTTCTAACCCCACATTTTTCAAAAAAGATGAGTCTTATTCATGGAAAAATATGGTATACACCCTCCAAATGTTTCTGTGAACATTTCTTTTTTCCTTTTTTTTAATTACAGAGAAAGGGAGAGAGTCAGAGAGAGGGATAGATAGGGAGAGACAGACCAAAATTGAGAGAGTTTTTATTATGTGCCAGATCACAAATCAATCATCAGTTTTTTGTTGTGACCCCTTACCTGTTCATTGACACCTGTCTCATATGTGCTTTGGTCAGGGGGCTACAGCTCATAGAGTGACCGCTTGCTCTAGACAGTGACCTTGGGCTCAAGATGGTGAGCTTTGCTCAAACCACATGAGCCCACACTCAAGATGGCACCCTTGGGATCTCAAACCTGAGTCCACCACATTCCTGTCAATTGCTCTAACCACTGCACCATCGCCTGCTCACGCTGTGAACATTTTTTCTTTTACTTTCTCTGGATTTTATTTAGTATCCTGGTTCTTAGTACAGGTGGAAAGGCTGTGTGTTTTAAGGTTTTCTTGCCCTAAAATAGATTCATCACTCCATTTTTCTATAGGTTTACTTATGTAGTTTTTATTTCCATTAATTTTAAGGTATTTTGCAACTTGAATTTTGATTTTGAGTGGAAAGAGGTTAAATAACGGTTAATTTCCTTACCTTCAAAAAAGGGATTTTTAGTTAATTTGTATTACTGTTTACTATATTAAGTGTGAGGACAACAAGAAACATGCTTTATATCATTTCTAAGGTTAGAGGTAGTAGAAATTTGCTTGAAAGAACATACAGGATTATCTGTGGTAAATGTTTTCCAAGTGCGCTTCCTTGTTGCCACCTCGTGTGCACCTTGGGAATAACAGCTCAGATCAGTTCATCTGGATAAATACATCAGATGGGTGCTGTGCGTTATCGATCAATGTTGAATCCAAGGCTATCTATAAGAAAGTTTTATAACTTGTAAATATAACAAATTTCTAGTTACAGCTACTACTTCTTTCAACGTTTATTGTCGTGAAAGCAAGTATTATTCTTGGTATCATTTCAATCCTTTGATTTTGGCTGGGAGTTGCTCCAGAGCACATACAATAATGGTCTCTGTTACATGTGCTTCTCTGCTGCCACCTCGTGTGCATCCTGGGAATCAAGCCTCAATACAGGTCCAAAGGAATAATTTGGTACAGAGCATTTTCTATAAACGTTGATTCCAATTTGCCATTTTTGTAAAGGTTTTGTTTATCCTTAGTGGTTTGTTTTCTAAAAATCTCTCGGTTCAACCTATTTTTCTTCTTTACTTCCAGCCATGCTTTCATAAAGCCTTTGAAAGTGCCCATCATATACCAGGCACTGTGCTAGGAATTCATGTCCGTGCACTCAATGACTTCCCATTCTACTCTCTTAACTTCTGTTTTTTGAACTTCTTTTACATAAATCATCTTCGTGTATTGTAAAATAGGATGTGCTTTGATTTGACAAGTATGTTGAATTTTAACATATTTTTATTTAAAAAAGTATTCTTATAGCAGTCGTGCAAGAAAAATTGTCTCAAAAACAACAACAACAAATTTTCATACAGATATATCTACTGTTAATATTAGGACATTTTTTTCCATATTGTTTGTGTACGTATTATATTTCTGTATGTATATATACTCAGATACATTGGGTGTGTGTACATCTGTATGTATAAATGTGCATTGCACATGAGCATATATTTCTGTGTCAAGAGTGTCTGTGATTTTTGGATATCTGTGTACATATACAAATGAATCTTTATTCGTTCATTCAGGAAACACCTATTGTATTTCATTAATTGCCACGGATCGTGCTCGACACTGGTTGCCTATAGTGAATGAGACAGTCTCACTTTCTGTCTTTATAAATACCACACTGAAATGGGGTAGACAGAAAGAGAAAAATATACATAAATAAAATACACATAAGTTTAACAAGCACTTAATTTGGTAGTGCAATATCTTTGGTGTCAGTTATGATTTATTGTGGTGAGTTTCAGTATATCAGTTTCTCAGAAGGCAGAGCTGAGACATAAGTTTCGGTTTTTCAGCAATGCGTATTCTCAGGTATGAAACGGAGAAAATATAGAAGTAATGAAACAAAGACCCTGGGAGGTGTTCTGTGAGCAAAAGAACCTAGCTTCTATGTAGTGACCAATGCTCAGTTAAATTAATGATGTCCAAAGCTTAGGAGGTCTCTCAGTCTGGATTGCTGCCATGGAACAAGAGAAAGTGCATGTTAGGAAAGGGGTCACTTTGTGCTAAACAGTTAGAAATACTGATTATTCCCTTGAATTTCAAGAGCAAATAAAGTCTTCTGGTGTTGGCACCAAAACAGACTAGATTATCATTTTATTTTTTAATTACCTCTGGTTTTCTCTAGTAAATTTTTTCACCAAGAGACAATGGCTTGCTCTCACCAGAGAGCTCAGTAATTAAAGCATCACACCCATACGCTAATATCATAGGTTTGCTCCTGTGTCAAGGCACATACAAAAACAGATTGATGTTTCTGACTGTCTGTCTGTCTTTTTCCCCCTTTATCCTGCCTCTAACATGAATAAATATATAACAGAAAAAATGAGAATGGCTTTTTTGTTGTTGTTTTTGCAGCTTAAATTGCATAGAATAATGAATTATGTTTTACAAAATCTCACCCCAAGAGGAAATAAATGGTAAGGTCTTAAAATACCATATTTCTTCATGTATAAGAAGCTTTCCTGTATAAGACGCACCTTATTTGGGGGGCTCAAAGTTTGAGTAAATGATAGCAAAAGCGAAAAACGAGAAATGCAAGTAAGAAGTTCTACAACTGCTGTATAAGACGCACCCAGTTTTCTAACCCCACATTTTTCAAAAAAGATGAGTCTTATTCATGGGAAAATATGATATATACCCACCAAATATCTCTGTGAACCTTTCCCTTTTTTTTTTTTCAGAGACAGGGAGAGAGTCAGAGAGAGACGGATAGATAAGGACAGACAGACAGACAGACAGAGAGTTCTTATTTTGTGCAGGTCACAGATCAATCATCAGTTTTTTGTTGTGACCCCTTATTTGTTCATTGACTCCTGTTTCATATGTGCCTTGACCAGGGGGCTATATCTCATAGAGTGACCGCTTGCTCTAGACAGCGACCTTAGGCTTAAGATGGTGAGCTTTGCTCAAACCACATGAGCCCACGCTCAAGATGGCACCCTTGGGATCTCAAACCTGAGTCCACCACATTCCAGTCAATTGCTCTAACCACTGCACCATCTCCTGCTCACGATGTGAACATTTTATCTTTTACTTTCTCTGGATTTTATTTAGTATCCTGGTTATTATTACGGGTGGAAAGGGTGCGTGTTTTAAGGTATTCTTGCCCTAATATAGATTCATCACTCCATTTTTCTATAGGTTTACTTATGTAGTTTTTATTTTCATTAATTTTAAGGTATTTTGCAACTTGAATTGTAATTTTTAGCAGAAAGAAGTTATTTAGGAGTTCATTTCCTTTACTTCAAAAAATATATTTTTAGTGAGTTTGTATTACTGTTTACTATATTAAGCGTCTGGACAACAAAAAACATGCTTTATATCATTTCTAAGGTTAGAGGTAGTAGAAACTTGCTTGAAACAACATACAGGATTATCTGTGGTAAATGTTTTCCAAGTGCGCTTCCCTACTGCCACCTCGTGTGCACCTTGGGAATAACAGCTCAGATCAGTTCATCTGGATAAATACATCAGTTGGGTGTTGTGCATTATCTATCAATGTTTAATCCAAGGCTATCTATAAGAAAGATTTATAACTTGTAAATATAATAAATTTCTCGTTACAGCTACTACTTCTTTCAACGTTAGTTGTAGTGAAAGCAAGAATTAATCTTGGTATCATTTCAATCCTCTGATATTGGCTGGAACTTGCTCCATAGCACATACAATAATGGTCTCTGTTACATGTGTTTTTCTGCTGCCACCTCTTGTGTGTCTCGGGAATCAAGCCTCAGGACAGGTTCAAAGGAATATTTTGGTACAGAGCATTTTCTATGAACGTTGATTCCAATTTGCCGTTTCTTTAAAGGTTTTGTGTATCCTTAGTGGTTTGTTTTCTGAAAATCTCTTGGTTCAACTTATTTTTCTTCTTTACTTCCAGCCATGCTTTCATAAAGCCTTTGAAAGTGCCCATCATATACCAGGCACTGTGCTAGGAATACTTGTCCCTGCACTCAATGACTTCCCATTCTACTCTTTTAACTTCTGTCTTTTGAACTTCTTTTACATAAATCAACTTCGTGTATTGTAATATAGGATGTGCTTTGATTTGACAAGTATGTTGAATTTTAACAGCTTTTTTATTATAAAAAATGTATTCTTATAGGAGAAGTGCAAGAAAAATGATCTCAAAAACAACAATAACAAATTTTCATACAGATATATCTACTGTTAATATTAGGACATTTTCTTTTCATATACTTTGTGTACGTATTATATTTCTGTATGTATATATACTCAGGTACATTGGGTCCGTGTACATCTGTGTGCATAAATGTGCATTGCACATGAGCATATCTCTCTGGGTCAACAGTGTCTGTGATTTGTGGATATCTGTGTACATATGCCAATGACTATTTATTCATTCATTCAGGAAACTCTTATTGTATTTAATTAATTGCCAGAGACTGTGCTCGATACTGGTTGCCTATAGTGAATGAGAGAGACGCAATTTCTGTCTTTCTGAATATGACAGTGTCATGGGGTAAACAGAAAGAGAAAAATATACATAATTGAAATAAACATAAGTTTAACAAGCACTTAATTTGGTAGTGCAATACTTTGGTGTCAGTTATGATTTATTGTGGTGAGGTTCAGCATATCAGTTTCTCAGAAGGCAGAGCTGAGACATAAGTCTCGGTTTTTCAGCAATGCGTGTTTTCAGGTGTAAAACATAGAAAATATAGAAGAAATGAAACAAAGACCTGGGAGTTTTTCTTTGAGCAAAAGAACCTAGCTTTTATACAGTGACCAATGCTCAGTTATTAATGATGTCCAAAGCTTAGGTGGTCTCTCAGTCTGGATTGCTTCCATGGCAGAAGAGAAAGTGCATGTTAGGAAAGGGGTCAATTTGTGCTAAACAATTAGAAATACTGATTATGCCCTTGAATTTCAAGAGCAAATAAAAGTCTTCTGGTGTTGGCACCACAACAGACTATATTATCATTTTATTTTTTAATTACCTCTGGTATTCTCTAGTAAATTTATTCTCCAAAAGACAATGGCTTGCTCTCACCAGAGAGCTCAGTAGTGAAAGCATCACACCCATAAGTTAATATCATAGGCTTGCTCCTCTTTCAAGGCACATACAAAAACAGATTGATGTTTCTGACTGTCTGTCTTTCTTTGCCCCCCTTTATCCTGCCTCTAACATGAATAAATATATAACAGAAAAAATGCGAATGGCTTTTTTGTTGTTGTTTTTGCAGCTTAAATTGCATAGAAGTATGAATTATGTTTTACAAAATCTCACCCCAAGAGAAAATAAATGGTAAGGTTGTAAAGTACCATATTTCCATATGTATAAGAAGCTTCCCTGTATAAGACGCATCTTATTTGGTGGGCTCAAAGTTTGAGTAAATGATAGCAAAAGCGAATAAATGAGAAATGCAAGTAAAAATTTCTACAAAAACTGTATAAGACGCACCCAGTTTTCTAACCCCTCATTTTTCAAAAAAGATGAGTCTTATTCATGGGAAAATATGATATGCACCCACCAAATGTCTCTGTGAACATTTATTTTTTTCTATTTTCTTTTCTAGTTACAGGGAGAGAGTCAGAGAGAGGGACAGATAGGGATGACAGACAGAGAGATATTTCTTATTATGTGCTAGGTCACAGATCAATCATCAGTTTTTTGTTGTGACCCCTTACTTATTCATTGACTCCTGTCTCATATATGCCTTGACCAGGGGGCTATATCTCATAGAGTGACCACTTGCTCTAGACAGCAACCTTGGGCTTATGATGGTGAGCTTTGCTCAAAGCACATGAGCCTACGCTCAAAATGGCACCCTTGGGATCTGAAACCTGAGTCCACCACATTCCAGTCAATTGCTCTAACCACTGCACCATCACCTGCTCACGCTGTGAACATTTTTTCTTTTACTTTCTCTGGATTTTATTTAGTATTCTGGTTCTTAGTACAGGTGGAAAGGCTCTGTGTTTTAAGGTTTTCTTGCCCTAATATAGATTCATCACTACATTTTTCATAGGTTTTCTTATGTAGTTTTAATTTATATTAATTTTAAGGTATTTTGCAACTTGAATTGTTATTTTGAGCAGAAAGAGGTTATTTAGCAGTTAATTTCCTTACCTTCAAAAAAGAAATTTTTAGTTAATTTGTATTACTGTTTATTATATTAAGTGTGAGGACAACAAGAAAGATGCTTTATATCATTTCTAAGGTTAGAGGTAGTAGAAACTTGCTTGAAACAACATACAGGATTATCTGTGGTAAATGTTTTCCAAGTGCGCTTCCCTGCTGTCACTTCTTGTGCACCTTGGGAATAACAGCTCAGATCAGTTCATCTGGATAATTACGTAAGTTGGGTGTTGTGCGATATCTGTCAATATTGAATCCAAGGCTATCTTTAAGAAAGTTTTATAACTTGTAAATATAACGAATTTCTATTTACAGCTACTACTTCTTTCAACGTTTATTGTCGTGAAAGCAAGTATTATTCTTGGTATCATTTCTATCCTTTGATTTTGGCTGTAAGTTGCTCCAGAGCACATACAATAATGGTCTCTGTTACATGTGCTTCTCTGCTGTCACCTCGTGTGCATCTTGGGAATCAAGCCTCAGTACAGGTCCAAAGGAATAGTTTGGTACAGAGCATTTTCTATAAACGTTGATTCCTATTTGCCGTTTCTTAAAATTTTGTTTATCCTTAGTGGTTTGTTTTCTGAAAATCTCTCGGTTCAACATATTTTTTTTCTTTACTTCCAGTCATGCTTTCGTAAAGCCTGTGAATGTGCCCATCATATACCAGGCTCTGTGCTAGGAACTCTTGTCTCTGCTCTCAATGACTTTCTATTCTACTCTTTTAACTTCTCTCTTTTGATCTTCTTTTACATAAATCAAATTCATGTATTGCAAAATAAGTTCTGCTTTGATTTGACAAGTATGTTCAGTTTTAACAGCTTTTTTATTATAAAAAGAGTATTCTTAAAGCAGAAGTGCAATAAAAATGATCTTAAAAACAACAAAAAATTTTCATACACATATGTCTACTCTTAATATTAGAATATTTTCTTTTCATATTCCTTGTGTACCTATTATATTTCTCTATGTATATATATTCAGGTACATTGGGTGTGTGTATCTGTGTGCATAGATGTGCATTTCACATGTGCATATCTCTGTGTTCACAGTTTCTGTCATTTGTGCATATCTGTGTATGTATTCAAATGACTATTTATTCATTCATTTAGGAAATGCTTATTGTATTTCTATTATGTGCCAGGCACTGTGCTCGACACTTGTTGCTTATCGTGAATGAGACAGACTCACTTTTTGTCTTTATGAATAAGACATTCTCATGGAGTAGACAGAAAGAGAAAAATACACATAAATAAAATAATCATAAATTTAACAAGCACTGAATTTGGTAGTGCAATATCTTTGGTGTTAGTTATGATTTATTGTGGCCAGGTTCAGTATATCAGTTTCTCAGAGGGCAGAGCTGAGACATAAGTCTTGGTTTTTCAGCAATGCATGTTCTCAGGTATAAAACTGAGAAAATATAAAAGTTATGAAACAAAGTCCCTGGGAGTTGTTCTGTGAGCAAAAAAACCTAGCTTGTATGTGGTGACCAATGCTCAGTTAAATTAATGATGTCCAAAGCTTAGTAGGTCTCTCAGTCTGGACTGCTGCCATGGCAGAAGAGAAAGTGCATGTTCGGAGAGAGGTCACGTTGTGCTAAAGAATTAGAAATAGTGATTATGCCCCTGAATTTCAAAAGCAAATAAAACTCTCCTGGTGTTGTCACCACAGCAGACTAGATTATCATTTTATTTTTTAATTACCTTTGGTTTTCTCTAGTAAATTTTTTCCCCAAATTCAGTGGCTTGCTCTCACCAGAGAGCTCAGTAGTTAAAGCATTACACCCATACACTAATGTCATAGGTTTGCTCCTGTGTAAAGGCACATAGAGAAACAGATTGATGTTTCTGACTGTCTGTCTGTCTTTTCCCCCCTTTATCCCATCTCTAACATGAATAAATAAATAAAAGAAAAAATGAAAATGGCTTCTTTGTTGTTTTATTTGCAGCTTAAATTGCATAAAAGAATGAATTACGTTTTCTAAAATGTCACCCCAAATATGTGGTTAATTTGTAAATTACCAAATTTCCCCATGTATAAAAAGCCTCCCTGTATAAGACGTACCTTATTTTGGGGGCTCAAAGTTTTAGTAAATAATAAAAATGCAAATAAACGAGAAATGCAGTAAAAATTACTTCAACCACTGTATAAGACACACCCAGTTTTCTAACCCCACATTTTTCAAAAAAGATGAGTCTTATACATGGGGAAATATGGTATACACCCTCCAAATGTCTCTGTGAACATATTTTTCTTTTTTTTTTACAGAGACAAGGAGTGAGTCAGAGAGAGGGATAGAGAAGGATAGACAGACAGAAATGGAGAGAGTTTTTATTATGTGCCAGGTCACAGATCAATCATCAGTTTTCCTTGTGACCCCTTATGTGTTCATTGACTCCTGTCTCATATGTGCCTTGACCAGGGGGCTGCAGTTCATAGAGTGACATCTTGCTCGAGTCAGCTACCTTGGGCTCAATCTGGTGAGTTTTGCTCAAACAACATGAGCCCACGCTCAAGCTGGCGCCCTTGGGATCTCAAGCTTGGATCCTCCACATTTCAGTCAATTGCTCTAACCAATGTGCCATCGCCTGCTCAGGCTGTGAATATTTTTTTCTTTTACTTTCTCGGGATTTTATTTAGTATCCTGGTTCTTAGTATGGGTGGAATGGCTGTGTATTTCATGGTTTCTTGCTCTAAAATATATTCTTCACTACATTATTCCATAGGTTTCCTTATGTAGTTTTTATTTCCATTAATTTTAAGGTATTTCCAAATTCAATTGTGATTTTGAGTGGAAAGGGGTTATTTAGGAGTGAATTTCTTTACCTTCAAAAAAGGGATTTTTAGTTAATTTCTATTACTCTTTAATATATTAAGTGTAATGACAACAAGAAACATGCTTTATGTCATTTCTAAGGTTAGAGGTAGTTGAAACTTGCTTGAAAGAACATACAGGATTATCTGTGGTAAATGTTTTCCAGGTGCGCTTCCCTGCTGCCACCTCATGTCCACCTTGGAAATCACAGCTTAGATCAGTTCATCTGGAAACATCCATCAGTTGGGTGTTGTGCGTTATCTATCAATGTTGAATCCAAGTCTATCTAAAAGAAGGTTTTATAACTTGTAAATATAACGAATTTCTCATTACAGCTACTACTTCTTTCAACGTTAATTGTAGTGGAAGCAAGAATTATTCTTGGTATCATTTCAATCCTCTGATTTTGGCTGGAACTTGCTCCATAGCACATACAGTAATGGTCACTGTTACATGTGCTTCTCTGCTGCCACATTGTGAGCATCTAGGAAATCAAGCCTCAGTACATGTCCAATAGAATAGTTTGGTAGAGAGAATTTTGTATAAACATTGATTCCTATTTGCCATTTCTGTAAAGATTTTGTGTATCCTTAGTGGGTTTTTTCCTAAAAATTTCTTGGTTCATCTTGTATATCTTCTTTCCTTCCAGCCATGCTATCATAAAGTCTTTGAAAGTGCCTATCATATACCAGGCACTGTGCTAGGAACTCATGTCCCTGAACTCAATGACTTCCCATTCTACTCTTTTAACTTCTGACTTTTGAACTTCTTTTATATAAAACAACTTCATGTATTGTAAAATAGGATGTGTTTTGCTTGAGAAGTATGTTGAATTTTAACAGCTTTTTTATTATAGAAAAGGTATTCTTATTGCAGAAGTGCAAGAAAAATGATCTCAAAAACAACAAAAACAAATTTTCATACAGATATATCTACTGTTAATATTAGGACATTTTCTTTCCATATTTTTGTGTACCTATGATATATCTGTATGTATATATACTCAGGTACATTGGGTGTGCATACATCTGTGTGCATAGATGTGCATTGCACATGAGCATATCTCTCTGTGTCTACAGTGTCTGTCATATGTGGATATCTGTGTATGTATGCAAATGACTATTTGTTCATTAATTCAGGAAACACTTATTTATTTCTATTATGTGCCAGGCACTGTGCTCAACACTGGTTGCCTATCGTGAATGAGACAAACTCACTTTCTGTCTTTATGAATACGACACTGTCATGGGGTAGACAGAAAGAGAAAAATATACATAAATAAAATAATCGCAAGTTTAACAAGCACTGAATTTGGTAGTGCAATATCTTTGGTGTCAGTTATGATTTATTTTGGCGAGGTTCAGTATATCATTATCTCAGAAAGCAGAGTTGAGAAATAAGTCTCAGTTTTTCAGCAATGCGTATTCTCAGGTATAAACTGAGAAAATATAGAAGTTATGAAACAAAGACCCTGGGAGGTGTTCTGTGAGCAAAAGAACCGAGCTTGTATGTAGTGACCAATGCTCAGTTAAATTAATGATGTCCAAAGCTTAGGAGGTCTCTCAGTCTGGACTGCTGCCATGGCACAAGACAAAGTGCATGTTTGGAAAGGGTGCTAAACAGTCAGAAATCCTGATTATGCCTCTCCATTTCAAGAGCAAAGAAAAGTCTTCTGGTGTTGTCACCACAGCAGACTAGATTATCATTTTATTTTTTAATTACCTCTGGTTTCCTCTAGTAAATTTTTTCCCAAAAGACAATGGCTTGCTCTCACCAGAGAGCTTAGTAGATAAAGCATCACTCCCATATGCTAATGTCTTAGGTTTGCTCCTGTGTCAAGGCACATACAGAAACAAATTGATGTTTCTGACTGTCTGTCTGCCTTTCCCCCCCTTTATCCTGCCTCTAACATGAATAATAAATAAAATAAAAAGTGAAAATGACTTTTTTGTTCTTGTATTTTGAGCTTAAATTGCATAAAAGCATGAATTATGTTTTTCAAAATCTTACTCAAAGAGGAAATAAATGGTGTTTGTAAAGTACCATATTTCCCCATGTATAAGAAGCCTCCGTGTATAAGACACACATGATTTTGGGGGCTCAAAGTTTGAATAAATGATAACAAATGCAAATAAACAAGAAATTCCAGTAAAAAATACTACAACCACTGTATAAGACGCACCCAGTTTCTAACAGCACAGTTTTCAAAAAGATGAGTCTTATACATGGCAAAATATGGTATACACCCTCCAAATGTCTATGTGAACATTTTCTTTTTTTTTAACAGAGACAAGAAGTGAGTCAGAGAGAGGGATAGATAAAGACAGACAAAAAGAAATGGAGAGAGTTTTTTTTATGTTCCAGGTCACAAATCAATCATACATATTTCATTGTGACCCCTTACTTGTTCATTAACTCC
This sequence comes from Saccopteryx leptura, assembly GCF_036850995.1. Taxonomy (NCBI): domain Eukaryota; kingdom Metazoa; phylum Chordata; class Mammalia; order Chiroptera; family Emballonuridae; genus Saccopteryx; species Saccopteryx leptura. The sequence continues at coordinate 95,651,654 of NC_089511.1, forward strand.
TGTCTCATATGTGCCTTGACCAGTGGGCTACACCTCATAGAGTGTCTGCTTGCTCGAGCCAGTGATCTTGGGCTCAAGCTGGTGAGATTTGCTGAAACCACATGAACCCACGCTCAAGATTGCGTCCTTGGGATCTCAAACCTCTGTCCACCGCATTCCAGTCAATTGCTCTAACCACTGCACAATCACCTGCTCAGGCTGTGAATGTTTCTTCTTTTACTTTCTCTGGATTTTATTTAGTATCCTGGTTCTTAGTATGGGTGGAAAGGCTGTGTATTTTAAGGTTTTCTTGCCCTAAAATATATTCATCACTACATTTTTCCATAGGTTTCATTATGTAGTCTTTATTTCCATTAATTTTAAGGTATTTTGCAACTTGAATTGTGATTTTGAGTGTAAAGGGGTTATTTAGGAGTGAATTACTTTGCCTTCAAAAAAGGGATTTTTAGTTAATTTATATTACTGTTTACTATATTAAGTGTGATGACAACAAGAATCATGCTTTATATCATTTCTAAGGTGAGAGGTATTTGAAACTTGCTTGAAAGAACATACAGGATTATCTGTGGTAAATGTTTTCCAAGTGAGCTTCCTTGATGCCACCTCGTGTGCACCTTGGGAATAACAGCTCAGATCAGTTCACCTGGATAAATACATCAGTTGGGTGTTGTGCATTATCTATAAATGTTGAATCCAAGGCTATCTAAAAAAAATTTTATAACTTGTAAATGTAAGGAATTTCTAGTTACTCCTTGCTAATTCTTTCAACATTAATTGTAGTGAAAACGAGACATGTTTATTAGCATCTCAATGTTCTGTTGTTGGCTGAAACTTGCTCCATAGCACATACAATAATGGTCTCTGTTACATGTGCTTCTCTGCTGCCACCTCGTGTGCATCTTGGGAATCAAGCCTCAGTACAGGTCCAAAGGAATAGTTTGGTAGAGAGCATTTTGTATAAACATTGATTCCAATTTGCCATTTCTGTAAAGTTTTTTTGTGTATCTTTAGTGGTTTCATTTCTGAAAATCTCTCGGTTCAACTTGTTTTTCTTCTTTACTTCCAGCCATGCTTTTATAAAGCCTTTGAAAGTGCCCATCATATACCAGGCACTGTGCTAAGAACTCATGTCCCTGCACTCAATGACTTCCCATTCTACTCTTTTAACTTCTGTCTGTTGAACTTCTTTTATATAAATCAACTTCGTGTATTGTAAAATAGGATGTGCTTTGATTTGACAAGTATGTTAAATTTTAACAGCTTTTTTATTATAAAAAAAGTATTCTTATAGCAGAAGTGCAAGAAAAATGATCTCAAAAACAACAACAAATTTTCATACAGATATATTTACTGTTAATATTAGGACATTTCTTTCCATATTCTTTGTGTACTTATTATATTTCTGTATGTATATATACTCAGGTGTATTGGGTGTGTGTACATCTGTGTGCATAGACGTACATTGTAGATGAGCATATTTCTCTGTGTCCACAGTGTTTGTGATTTGTGGATATCTGTGAATGTATGCAAATGACTATTTATTCATTCATTCAGGAAATACTTATTTTATTTGATTAATTGCCAGGGACTGTGCTCGACACTGGTTGCCTATATTAAATAAGACAGTCTCACTTTCTCTCTTTATAAATACTACACTGTCTTGGGATAGACAGAAATAGAAAATATACATAAATGAAATAAACATAAGTTTAATAAGCACTGAATTTGTAGTGCAATATCTTTGGTGTCAGTTATAATTTATTGTGGCGAGGTTCAGTATCTCAATTTCTCAGTAGGCAGAGCTGAGACATAAGTCTCGGTTTTTCAGCAATGCATATTCTCAGGTATAAAACTGAGAAAATATAGAAGTTATAAAACAAAGACCCTGGGAGGTGTTTTGTGAGCAAAAGAACCTAGCATTTATGTGGTGACCAATGTTCAGATAAATTCTGATGTCCAAAACTTAGGAGGTCTCTCAGTCTGGACTGCTGCTATGGCACAAGAGAAAGTGCATGTTACAAAGAAAGGTCACTTTGTGCGAAGCAATTGGAAATAGTGATAATGCCCCTGAATTTCAAGAGTAAAGAAAAGTTTTCTGGTTTTTTCACCACAGCAGACTAGATTATTGTTTTATTTTTAATTACTTAAATTTTTCTCTAGTAATTTTCTCCCCCTACAGATAATGGCTTGCCATCACCATATTTCCCCATGTATAAGTAGCCTCCCTTTATAAGTAGCACCTTAATTTTGGGCACAAAATTTGAGAAAATGATAACAAATGCGAAGAAATAAGAAATGCAAGTAAAAATACAACAACCACTGTATAAGATGCACCCAGGTTTCAAACCCCACATTTTTAAAAATGATGAGTTTTATACATAGGAAAATATGGATAGAAACTTCAAATGTCTCTTTGAACATTTCTTTCTGTCCTTTTTTTCTTTATTCCAGAGTCATAGAGAGAGTGAGAGAGAGGGATAGATAGGGACAGACAGACAAGAATGGAGAAAATTTTTATTATGTGCCAGGTCACAGATCAATCATCATTTTTACCTAAGGACACCTTAGTTGTTCATTGACTGCTCTCTCATATGTGCCTTGACCAGGGGGCTACAGCTGACCGAGTGACCCCTTGCTCAAGCCAGTGACATTGGGATCAAGCTGTTGAGCTTTGCTAAAACGAGATGAGCCCACGCTCAAGCTGGTGAATTTGAAATCTTAAATCTGGGTACTTCACATTCCAGTCAAATGCTCTACCCACTGAGCTACTTCCTTGTCAGTCTGTGAACATTTTGTTTTTTTTACATTCTCTGGATTTTATTTAGTATCCTGGTTCTTAGTATGGGTGGAAAGGCTGTGTATTTTAAGGATTTTTTCCTCTAAAATGTATTGATCACTACATTTTTTATAGATTTTCTTATGTAGTTTTTATTTTCATTAATTTTAAGGTATTTTGCAATTTGAATTGTGATTTTGAGGGGGGGTTATTTAGGAGTGAATTTATTACCTTTAAAAAAAGGGATTTTAGTTAATTTCTATTACTGTTTACTATATTAAGTGTAATGCTGACAAGAAACATGCTTTATATCATTTCTAAAGTTAGAGGTAGTTGAAACTTGCTTGAAAGAACATACAGGATTATCTGTGTAAAATGTTTTCCAAGAGCGCTTCCCTGCTGCCACCTCTTGTGCACCTTGGAAATAACAGCTCAGAGCAGTTCACCTGGAAAAACACAGCAGTTGGGGGTTGTGTGTTATCTATCAATGTTGAATCCAAGGCTATCTAGAAGATACTTTCATAACTTGTAAATATAAGAGAGTTCTAGTTACTGTTTGCTACCTGTTTCAATGTTAACTGTAGTGTGAGCAAGAGATACACTTCATATCATTTTAATCTTCTGAAGTTTGCTGGAACTTGCTCCATAGCACATAAAATATTGGTTTCTGTTACACGTGCTTCTTTGCTGCCACCTCATTTGCATCTTGGGAATCATGCTTCTGTACAGGTCCAAAGGAAAGGTTTGGTAGATAAGATTGTTTACAACCATTAATTTCAATTAGCCGCTTCTGTGAAGTTTTTCTGTATCTGTAGTGTTTTGTTTTCTGGAAATCTATTGTTTCATCTTGTTTTTCTTTTTTCCTTCAAGCCATGCTTTCATAAAGCCTTTGAAAGTGCCCTTCATATACCAGGCACTGTGCTAAGAACTCATGTTTCTGCACTCAGTCACTTCCCATTCTACTATTTTTACATCTGTCTTTTGAACTTCTTTTATTTAAATCTACTTTATGTATTGTAAATTATGATGTGCTTTGATTTCACAAGTATATAGAATGTTAACAGCTTTTTATTATAGAAACGGTATTCTTATTGCAGAAATGCAAAAATAATGATAAGAAAAACAAAACAACAAATTTTCATACATAGATAACAACTGTTAACTTTATGCCATTTTCATTCCATATTCTTTGTGTACCAATTATATTTCTCTATGTATATGTACTCAGGTACATTGGGTGCCTATACCCAAAGTGTGCATAGATGTGCATCGCATATGAGCATACCTCTCTGTTTCAATAATATCTGTCATTTGTGGATATTTGTGTATGTATGCAAATGAATATTTATTCACTCTTCCAGTAAAAACTTATTGAATTTTTATTATATGCCAGGCACTGTGCTCGACACTGTTTGCCCTTAGTGAATGAGACAGACTCACTTTCTGTCTTTATGGACATTACACTGTCATGGAGTAGAAAGAGGAAGGAAAAATATACATAAAAAATTATAAGTTGTGACAAACACTGGATTTGGTAGTGCAATACCTTTTGTCCCAGTTGTGATTGATCCTGGCATGATTATTAAGTATATCAGTTTCTCAGAAGGCAGAGCTGAGACATAAGTCTTGGTCCTTCAGGAATGCATGATCTCAGCTATAAAACTGAGAAAATTTACAAGTGATGCAACAAATACCCTGGGCGGTGTTCTGTGACCAAAAGAACCTAACTTGTAATTGCTGACCCAGGCTCAGATAAATTCTGAAAACCAAAGCTTAGGAGGTTTCTCAATCTGGACTGCTGCCATGGCACAAGAAAAAGTGCATGTTAGGAAAGGTGTCAATTCGTGCTCAACAATCAGAAATACTGATTGTTTATGCCCCTGTCAAGAGCCTAGAAAAGTCTTCTGGTGTTGTCACCACAGCAGACTAGATTATTATTTTATTTTTTATTTGCCTCAGGTTTTCTCTAGTAATTTTGTCCCCCTAGAGATAACGGATTGCTTACACCAGAGAGCTCACTAGTTAGAGCATCACACTCATACAGTAATGTCACAGGATTGGTCCTGGTTCAAGGTACATACAGAAACAGATTGATGTTTCTGACTATCTGTCTGTCTTTTCCCCCCCACTTCCTCTCTCTAACATTAAAAATTAAATAAAAGAAAAAATGACAATGTCTATTATTTTGTTGTTTTCGCAGCTTAAATTGCATAGAGGAATGAATTATGTTTTTAAAAATCTCACCACAAGAGGAAATAGGTAGGAAGGTTGTAAAATACCATGTTTCCCCATGCATAATATGCCTCCCGGTAGAAGACACACTTTCATTTTTGGGCACAAAATTTGAGAAAATGATAACAAATGCGAAGAAACAGGAAATGCAAGTAAAGTATACTACAACCACTGTATAAGACGCATTCCGTTTTCAAACCTTATATTTTTTCCAAAAAGGATGAGTCTTAAACTAGGGGAAATATGGTACACACCTGCCAAATGTCTCTGTGAAACTTTTATTTTTTTCTTTCTTTTTTTTTCTTTTTACAGAGACAGGGAGAGAGTCAGAGAGAGGGATAGATAGGGACACACAGACAGGAATGTAAAAAGTTTTTTTTTTTTTAATTATGTGCCAGGTCACAGATCAATCATCAGTTATTTGTTGTGACACCTTAGTTGTTCATTGAATACTTTCTCATTGTGCCTTGACCAAGGAACTACAGCTGACCAAGTGACCCCTTGCTCGAGCCAGTGAGCCCATTGGGCTAAAGCTTGTGAGCTTTGCTCAAACCAGATAAGCCCATGCTCAAGCTGGCGACCTTGGTATCTCAAACCTGGGTCCTCCGCATTCCAGTCAAATGCTCTACCCACTGTGCCACCACCTTCTCAGGCTGTGAATATTTTATTCTTTTACTTTCTCTGGATTTTGTTTAGTATCCTGTTTCATAGTATGTGTGGAAAGGCTGTGTATTTTAAGGGTTTTTTTCCACTAAAATATATTCATCAGAACATTTTCCCATAGGTTTTCTTATGTAGTATTTATTTCCATTAAGTTTAAAGTATTTTGTAACTTGAATTTTGATTTTGAACGGGGGTTATTTAGGAGTGAATTTCTTAACTTAAAAAAGGAAGCATTTTTAGTTAGTTTTTATTACTGATTTCTAGAGTAAGAGTAATGACAACAAGAAACATGCTTTATATCATTTCAAAGGTTTGAGGTAGTTGAAACTTGCTTGAAAGAAAATTCAGGATTGTCTGTGGGAAATGTTTTCCAAGTGCGCTTCTCTGCTGCCACCTCGTGTGCACCTTGGGAATAACAGCTCAGAGCAGTTCACCTGGAAAAATACAAAAGATGGGTGCTGTGCGTTATCTATCAATGTTGAAACCAAGACTATTTAGAAGATACTTTTATAACTTGTAAATATAAGGAATTTCTAGTTACTGTTTGCTACTTGTTTCAAAGTTAACTGTAGTGAGAGCAATAGGCTTAGTTGATACCATTATAATCCTCTGAAGTTTTCAGAAATTCCTGCATAGCACATACAATAATGATCTTTGTTACATGTGCTTCTCTGCTGCCACCTCGTGTGCATCTTGGGAATCACGTCTCAGTACAGATCCAAAAAAAAAAAGGAATGGTAGAGAGGATTGTCTAGAAACGTTGTTTCCAATTTGCTGTTTCTGTAAGATTTTTGTGTATTCTTAGTGATTTGATTTCTGGGAATCTATCGGTTCATCTTGTTTTTCTTCTTTCCTTCCAGCAATACTTTCATAAAGCCTTTGAATGTTCCCATCATATACCAGGCAATGTGCTAGGAACTACATATGTAGTTGCTGCACTCAATGTCTTCCCATTCTACTATTTTTACTTCTGTCTTTTGTACTCCTTTATTTAAATCTTCTTAATGTATTGTAAAATAGGATGTGCTTTGATTTGACAAGTGTGTTGAATTTAACTGCTTTTTTATGATATAAACTGTTTTCTTATTGCAAAAGTGCAAGAAAAAATGAATAGAAAACAAAACAACAAATTTTCATACAGAGATAAATACTGTTAATATTATGACATTATCTTTCCATATTCTTAGTGTACCTATTATATTTCTCTGTCTATATGTACTAATGTACATTGGGTGTGCATATATTTGGGTGCATAGATGTGCATTGCAAATGAGCATATCTCACTCTGTCCACAGTGTCAATCTTATGTGGATATCTGTGTATGCATGAAATTTCTATTTATTCTGTCATCCATTAAACACTTATTGTATTTCTATTATGTGTCAGGCACTGTGCTCAACACTGGTTACCTATAGTGAAAGAGAAAGACTCACTTTCTGTCTTTATGAATAGTACACAGTCATGCTGTAGACAGAGGAAGAAAAAAATACATACTTAAAATAATTATAGTTGCGACAATCACTGGATATGGTAGTGCAATGTCTTGTTCAGTTTTCATTGATCGTGGCGACATTTAGTATATCAGTTTCTGAAAAGGCAGAGCTGAGACATAAGTCTCAGTTCTTCAGCAATGTGAGTTCTAAGCAATAAAACTGAGAAAATTCTCAAGCACTGAAACAAATACCCTGGGATTTGTTCTGTGACCAAAAAAACCTAGCTTCTAAGTGGTGACCCAGGGTCAGATAAATTCTGATGTCCAAAGATTACGAGGTCTCTCAGTCTGGAGTACTGCAACAGCACAGGAAAAAAGTGCATGTTAGGAAAGGGGTCACATCGTGGTAAACAATCAGAAATATTTTTTATGCCCCTAACAGTCAAGAGCAAAGAAATATCTTCTGGTGTTTCAACACAGCAGACTAGATTATTGTTTTATTTTTAATAACCTCAGTTTTTCTCTAGTAATTTTTCCCCCTAAAGAAAATGGCTTGCTATCACCAGAGAGCTCAGTAGATAGAGCATCATACCCATACACTAATGTCATAGGTTTGGTCCTTGGTCTAGGCACATACAGAAACACATTGATATTTCTGACTATCTGTCTGTTTGTTTCCCCCCCCTCTTCCTCCCTCTAACATTAATAACTAAATAAAAGAAAAATGACAATGGCTTTTTTTGGTGTTTTTGCAGCTTAAATTGCTTAGAGGAATGAATTATGTTTTTCAAAATCTCACCCCAAGAGGAAATAAGAGGTAAGTTTTAAAGTACCATATTTCCCCATGTATAAGTAGCCTCCTTGTATAAGAAGCACCTTAATTTTGGGGCACAAAATTTGAGAAAATGATAACAAATGCAAAGAAACTGGAAATGCAAGTAAAAATACAACAACCACTGTATAAGACGCACCCAGTTTTCAAACCCCACATTTTTAAAAATTATGAGTTTTATACATAGGAATATATGGATAGAAACTCCAAAGGTCTCTGTGAACATTTCTTTCTTTCCTTTCTTTCTTTTTTCCAGAGTCATAGAGAGAGTGAGAGAGAGGGATAGATAGGGACAGACAGACAGGAATGGAGAGAATTTTTTATTATGTGCCAGGTCACAGATCAGTCATCAGTTTTTCGTTGGGACACCTTAGTTGTTCATTGACTGCTCTCTCATATGTGCCTTGACCAGGGGGCTACAGCTGACCGAGTGACCCATTGCTCTAGCCAGCGACCTTGGGCTCAAGCTGTGGAGCTTTGCTAAAACAAGATGAGCCCAAGCTCAAGCTAGCGACCTTGGGATTTCAAATCTGGGTACTGTGCATTCCAGTCAAATGCTCTACCCACTGCACCACTGCATTGTCAGTCTGTAAACATTTTGTTTCTTTTACATTCTCTGGATTTTATTTAGTATTCTAGTTTTTAGTATGGGTGGAAATGTTGTGTATGTTAAAGTTTATTTCCCCTAAAATGTATTTATCACTACATTTTTCCATAGATTTTCTTATGTAGTCTTTATTTTCATTAAATTTAAAGTATTTTGGAACTTGAATTGTGATTTTGAGGGGGGTTATTTAGGAGTGAATTTTTTACCTTAAAAAAGAAAGGGTTTTTTAGTTAGTTTCTATGAATGATTACTAGAGTAAGTATAATGACAACAAGAAACATGCTTTATATGATTTCAAAGGTTTGAGGTAGTTGAAACTTGTTTGAATGAACATACAGAAATGTCTGTGGTAAATGTTTTCCAAGTGCGCTTCTCTGCTGCCACCTCATGTGCACCTTGGAAATAACAGCTCAGAACAGTTCACCTGGAAAAATACAGCAGTTGGGTGTTGTGCATTATCTATCAATGTTGAATCCAAGGCTATGTAGAAGATACTTTTATAACTTGTAAATATAAAGAAGTTCTAGTTACTGTTTGCTACCTGTTTCAATGTTAACTGTAGTGTAAGCAAGAGATATACTTGATATCATTTCAATCCTCTGAAGTTTGCTGGAACTTTCTCCATAGCACATACAATAATGGACTCATTTACATGTGCTTCTCTGCTGCCTCCTCATATGCATCTTGGGAGTCACACTTCAGTACAGGTGAAAAGTTAATGTTTGGTAGGTAAGATTGTCTACAACCGTTGATTCCATTTAGCTAGTTTTGTGAAGTTTTTGTGTATCCTTAGTGGTTTGTTTTCTGGGAATCTATCTTTTCATCTTGTTTTTCTTCATTCCTTCCAGCCATGCTTTCATAAAGCCTTTGAAAGTGCCTTTCATATGCCAGGCACTGTGCTAAGAACTCATGTCCCTGCACTCAGTCACTTCCCATTCTAGTATTTTTACATCTGTCTTTTGAACTTCTTTCATTTAAATCTACTTATTGTATTGTAAAATATGATTGCTTTGATTTGACAAGTATATAGTATTTTAAGAGCTTTATATTATAAAAACAGTATTCTTATTGCAGAAGTGCAAAAAATGATAAGAAAAACAAAACAACAAATTTTTATACATAGATATTAACTATTAACTTTATGCCATTTTCTTTCCATATTCTTTGTGTACCAATTATATTTCTCTATGTATATGTACTCAGGTACATTGGGTGCATGTACCCAATGTGTGGGTAGATGTACATTGCACATGAACATACCTCTCTGTTTCAAAAGTGTCTGTCATTTGTGGATATCTGCGTACATATTCAAATGACTATTTATTCACTCTTTCAGTAAAAACTTATAGAATATTTATTATATGCCAGGCACTGTGCTCTAACCTACTTGCCAATAGTGAATGAGACAGACGCACTTTCTGTCTTTATGGATATTACACTGTCATGGAGTAAACAGAGGAAGGAAAAATATATACAAAAATTATAAGTTGTGACAAACACTGGATTTGGTAGTGCAATACCTTTGGTCCCAGTTGTGATTTATCATGCCAAGGTTAAGTATATCAGTTTCTCAGAAGGCAGAGCAGAGACATAAGTCCTGGTTCTTCAGCAATGCCTAATCTCAGCTATAAAAATGAGAATATTTTTCAAGAGATGAAACAAAGACCTTGAGAGGTGTTCTGTGACCAAAAGAACCTAACTTGTAAGTGCTGACCCAGGCTCAGATAAATTCTGAAAACCAAAGCTTAGGAGGTTTCTCATTCTGGACTGGTGCCATGGCACAAGAAAAAGTGCATGTTAGGAAAGGTGTCAATTCGTGCTCAACAATCAGAAATACTGACTGTATATGCCCCTAACTGTCAAGAGCCTAGAAAAGTCTTCTGGTGTTGCCTCAGGTTTTCTCTAGTAATTTTGTCCCCTTAGAGACAATGGCTTGCTTACACCAGAGAGTTCACTAGTTAGAGCATCACACCCATACAGTAATGTCATAGGATTGGTCCTGGTTCAAGGCACATACAGAAACAGATTGATGTTTCTGACTATCTGTTTGTCTTTTTCCCCCCACTTCCTGTCTCTAACATTAAAAATTAAATAAAAGAAAAAATGACAATGGCTATTTTTTTGTTGTTTTTGCAGCTTAAATTACATAGAAGAATAAATTGTGTTTTTCAAAATCTCACCACAAGAGAAAATAGGTACTAAGGTTGTAAAGTATCATATTTCCCATGCTTAACATGCCTCCCTGAAAAAACGCAGCTTAATTTTTGGGCACAAATTTTTAGAAAATGATAACAAATGCAAAGAAACAGAAAATGCAAGTAAAGTATACTACAACCACTGTATAAGAAGCATTCCATTTTCAAACCCCATATTTTTCAAAAAGGATGAGTCTTAAACGAAAGGAAATATGGTATACACCCGTCGAATGTCTCTGTGAAACTTTTCTTTCTTTCTTTTTTTTTTCTTTTTACAGAGACAGGGAGAGAGTCAGAGAGAGGAATAGATAGGGACACACAGACAGGAATGTAAAGAGTTTTTTTTATTATGTGCCAGGTCACAGATCAATCATCAGTTTTTTGTTGTGACACCTTAGTTGTTCTTTGACTGCTCTCTCATTGTGCCTTGACCAGGGAACTACAGCTGACTGAGTGACCCCTTGCTCGAGCCAGTGAGCCCATTGTGCTAAAGCTGGTGAACTTTGCTCAAACCAGATAAGCCCACGCTAAAGCTGGCGACCTTGGGATCTCAAACCTGGGTCCTCCGCATTCCAGTCAAATGCTCTATCCACTGCGCCACCACCTTCTCAGGCTGTGAAAATTTTATTCTTTTACTTTCTCTGGATTTTGTTTAGTATCCTGTTTCATAGTATGGGTGGAAAGGCTGTGTATTTTAAGGTTTTTTTTCCACTAAAATATATTCATCACAACATTTTCCCATAGGTTTTCTTATGTAGTATTTGTTTCCATGAAGTTTAAAGTATTTTGTAACTTGAATTTTGATTTTGAATGGGGGTTATTTAGGAGTGAATTTCTTAACTTAAAAAAGGAAGAATTTTTAGTTAGTTTTTATTACTGATATCTAGAGTAAGAGTAATGAGAACAAGAAACATGCTTTATATCATTTCAAAGGTTTGAGGTAGTTGAATCTTGCTTGAATGAACATACAGGATTGTCTGTGGTAAATGTTTTCCAAGTGCACTTCTCTGCTGCCACCTCGTGTGCACCTTGGGAATAAAAACTCAGAGCAGTTCACCTGGAAAAATACAGCAGTTCGGTGTTGTGCTTTATCTATCAATGTTGAATCCAAGGTGATCTAGAAGATACTTTCATAACTTGTAAATATAAGGGAGTTCTAGTTACTGTTTGCTACCTGTTTCAATGTTAACTGTAGTGTAAGCAAGAGATACACTTCATTTCATTTCAATCTTCTGAAGCTTGCTGGAACTTGCTCCATAGCACATAAAATAATGGTCTCTGTTACATGTGCTTCTCTGCTGCCACCTCGTTTTCATCTTGGGAATCACGCTTCAGTACAGGTCCAAAGGAAAGTTTTGGTAGATAATATTGTCTACAACCATTGATTCCAATTAGCCGGTTCTGTGAATTTTCTGTGTATCCTTAGTGTTTTGTTTTCTGGGAATCTATCTTTTCATCTTGTTTTCTTCATTCCTTCCAGCCATGCTTTCATAAAGCCTTTGAAAGTGCCCATCATATACCAGGCACTGTGCTAAGAACTCATGTCCCTGCACTCAGTCACTTCCCATTCTACTATTTTTACATCTGTCTTTTGAACTTCTTTCATTTAAATCTACTTAATGTATTGTAAAATATAATGTGCTTTGATTTGACAAGTACATAAAATTTTAACAGCATTTTATTATAAAAACAGTATTCTTATTGCAGAAGTGCAAAAAAAGATAAGAAAAACAAAACAACAAATTTTCATATGTAGATATCAACTGTTAACTTTATGCCATTTTCTTTCCATATTCTTGTGTACCAATTATATTTCTCTATGTATATGTACTGAGGTACATTGGGTGTGTGTACTCAATGTGTGCATAGATGTGCATTGCACATGAACATACCTCTCTGTTTCAATAGTGTCTGTCATTTGTGGATGTCTGTGTACATATGCAAATGACTAGTTATTCACTCTTTCAGTAAAAACTTATTGAATTTTTATTATGTACCAGGCACTGTGCTTGACACTAGTTGCCAATAGTGAATAAGACAGACTCACTTTCTGTCTTTATGGATATTACACTGTCATGGAGTAGACAGAGGAAGGAAAAATATACATAAAAATATTATAAGTTGTGACAAACACCGGATTTGGTAGTGCAATACCTTTGGTCCCAGTTGTGATTGATAATGGCAAGGTTAAATATATCAGTTTCTCAGAAGGCAGAGCTCAGACATAAGTTCCGGTTATTCAGCAATGCGTGATCTCAGCTCTAAAACTGAGGAAATTTACAAGTGATGAAACAAAGACCTGGGAGGTGTTCTGTGACCAATAGAACCTAACATGTAAATGCTGACCCAGACTCAGATAAAGTCTGAAAAACAAAGCTTAGAAGGTTTTTCAGTGTGGACTGCTGCCACAGCACAACAGAAAGTGCATGTTAGGAAAAGGGTCACTGTGTGTTAAACAGTTAGAAATAGTGTTTATGCCCCTGAATTTCAAGAGCAAAGAAAAGTCTTCTGGTATTGTCACCACAGCAGATTAGATTATTATTTTATTTTTTAATTGCCTCAGGTTTCTCTAGTAATTTTGTTTCCCAGGATATAATGGCTTGCTTACACCAGAGAGCTCAGTATTTAGAGCATCACACCCATTCAGTAATGTCATAGGTTTGGTCCTGGTTCAAGGCACATACAGAAACAGATTGATGTTTCTGACTGTCTGTCTTTTCCCCCCCACTTCCTTCCTCTAACATTAATAATTAAATATAAGATAAAATGACAATGGCTATTATTTTGTTGTTTTGCAGCTTAAATTACATAGAGGAATGAATTATGTTTTTCAAAATCTCACCACAAGAGAAAATAGGTACTAAGTTTGTAAAGTATCATATTTCCCATGCTTAACATGCCTCCCTGAAAAAACGCAGCTTAATATTTGGGCACAGAATTTGAGAAAATGATAACAAATGCAAAGAAACAGACATTGCAAGTAAAGTATTCTACAACCACTGTATAAGACGCACTCCATCTTCAAACCCCATATTTTTCAAAAGTGATGAGTCTTAAATAAGGGGAATTATGGTATACACCCATCGAATATCTCTGTGAAACTTTTCTTTCTTTCTTTCTTTCTTTCTTTCTTTCTTTCTTTCTTTCTTTCTTTCTTTCTTTCTTTTTTTCTTTTTACAAAGACAGGGAGAGAGTCAGAGAGAGGGATAGATAGGGACACACAGACAGGAATGTAAAAAGTTTTTTTTATTATGTGCCAGGTCACAAATCAATCATCAGTTTTTTGTTGTGACACCTTAGTTGTTCTTTGACTGCTCTCTCATTGTGCCTTGACCAGGGAACTACAGCTGACCGAGTGACCCCTTGCTCGAACCAGTGAGCCCATTGGGCAAAAGCTGGTGAGCTTTGCTCAAACCAGGTAAGCCCATGCTCAAGCTGGCGACCTTGGCATCTCAAACCTGGGTCCTCCGCATTCCAGTCAAATGCTCTATCCACTGTGCCACTGCCTGCTCAGGCTGTGAAAATTTTATTCTTTTACTTTCTCTGGATTTTGTTTAGTATCCTGTTTCAAAGTATGGGTAGAAAGGCTGTGTATTTTAAGGGTTTTTTCCACTAAAATATATTCATCAGAACATTTTCCCATACCTTTTTTTTTTTTTTTATATAATTTTATTTTTTTAATGGGGTGACATCAATAAATCAGGATACATATATTCAAAAATAACAAGTCCAGGTTATCTTGTCGTTCAATTATGTTGCATACCCACCACCCAAAGTCAGATTGTCCTCTGTCACCTTCTATCTTGTTTTCTTTGTGCCCCTCCCCACCCCCTATCCCTATCCCATTCCCCCCTCCCCCCCCCCCGTAACCACCACACTCTTATAAATGTCTCTTAGTTTCACTATTATGTCCCACCTATGTATGGAATAATACAGTTCCTGTTTTTTTCTGATTTACTTATTTCGCTTCGTATCATGTTATCAAGATCCCACCATTTTGCTGTAAATGTTCCGATGTCATCATTTCTTATGGCTGAGTAGTATTCCATAGTGTATATGTGCCACATCTTCTTTATCCAGTCATCTATTGATGGGCTTTTTGGTTGTTTCCATGTCCTGGCCACTGTGAACAATGCTGCAATAAACATGGGGCTGCATGTGTCTTTACGTATCAATGTTTCTGAGTTTTTGGGATATATACCCAGTAGAGGGATTGCTGGGTCATAAGGTAGTTCTATTTTCAGTTTTTTGAGGAACCACCATACTTTCTTCCATAATGGTTGTACTACTTTACATTCCCACCAACAGTGTATGAGGGTTCCTTTTTCTCCACAGCCTCTCCAACATTTGCTGTTACCTGACTTGCTAATAACAGCTAATCGAACAGGTGTGAGGTGGTATCTCATTGCCGTTTTGATTTGCATTTCTCTAATAGCTAAAGAAGATGAGCATCTTTTCATATATCTGTTGGCCATTTGTATTTCTTCCTGGGAGAAGTGTCTATTCATATCCTCTTCCCATTTTTTTATTGGATTGTTTGTTTGTTTGTTGTTGAGTTTTATGAGTTCTTTGTATATTTTGGATATTAGGCCCTTATCTGAGCTGTCGTTTGAAAAAGTCATTTCCCATTTAGTTGGCTTTCTGTTTATTTTGTTATCAGTTTCTCTTGCTGAGCAAAAACTTCTTAGTCTGATGTAGTCCCATTCATTAATTTTTGCCTTTACTTCTCTTGCCTGTGGAGTCAAATTCATAAAATGCTCTTTAAAACCCAGGTCCCTGAGTTGAGTACCTATGTCTTCTTCTATGTACTTAATTGTTTCAGGTCTTATGTTTAGATCTTTGATCCATTTTGAGTTAATTTTTGTACAGGGGGAGAGACTGTAGTCCAGTTTCATTCTTTTGCATGTGGCTTTCCAGTTTTCCCAGCACCATTTATTGAAGAGGCTTTCTTTTCTCCATTGTGTGTTGTTGGCCCCTTTATCAAAAATTATTTGACTATATATATGTGGTTTTATTTCTGGACTTTCTATTCTGTTCCATTGGTCTGAGTGTCTATTTTTCTGCCAATACCATGCTGTTTTGATTGTCGTGGCCCTATAATAGAGTTTGAAGTCAGGTATTGAAATGCCCCCAGCTTCATTCTTTTTCTTTAGGATTGCTTTGGCTATTCGGGGTTTTTTATAGTTCCATATAAATCTGATGATTTTTTGCTCTATTTCTTTAAAAAATGTCATTGGAAGTTTGATGGGAATTGCATTAAATTTGTATATTGCTTTGGGTAATATAGCCATCTTGATTATATTTATTCTTCCTAGCCAAGAACAAGGTATATTCTTCCATCTCATTATATCTTTTTCGATTTCCCTTAACAATGGTTTATAGTTTTCATTATATAAGTCCTTTACATTCTTTGTTATGTTTATTCCTAAGTATTTTATTTTTTTTGTTGCAATCGTGAAGGGGATTGTTCTTTTGAGTTCCTTCTCAGTTGTTTCATTGTTGGCATATAGAAAGGCTATTGACTTCTGTATGTTAATTTTGTATCCTGCGACCTTACTGTATTGGCTTATTGTTTCTAGTAGTCTTTTTGTGGATTCTTTGGGGTTTTCGATGTATAGTATCATATCATCTGCAAAAAGTGATACCTTTACTTCTTCTTTTCCGATATGGATGCCTTTTATTTCTTTGTCTTGTCTGATTGCTCTGGCTAGAACCTCTAGTACCACATTAAATAAGAGTGGAGAGAGTGGACAACCCTGTCTTGTTCCTGATTTAAGGGGGAAAGCCTTCAGTTTAGTGCCATTTAATATGATGTTACCTGATGGTTTATCATATATGGCCTTTATCATGTTGAGATATTTTCCTTCTATACCCATTTTGTTGAGAGTCTTAAACATAAAATTGTGTTGTATTTTATCGAAAGCCTTTTCTGCGTCTATTGATAAGATCATGTGGTTTTTGTTCTTTGTTTTGTTGATATGGTGTATTACATTAACCGTTTTACGTATGTTGAACCATCCTTGAGATTCTGGGATGAATCCCACTTGATCATGATGTATTATTTTTTTAATATGTTGTTGTATTCGATTTGCTAGTATTTTGTTTAGTATTTTAGCATCTGTATTCATTAGAGATATTGGTCTGTAGTTTTCTTTTTTTGTGCCATCCTTGCCTGGTTTTGGTATGAGGGTTATGTTGGCTTCGTAAAATGTGTTTGGAAGTATTGCTTCTTCTTCAATTATTTGGAAGACTTTGAGTAGAATAGGAACCAAGTCTTCTTTGAATGTTTGATAAAATTCGCTGGTATAGCCGTCAGGGCCTGGACTTTTATTTTGGGGGAGGTTTTTAATGGTTTTTTCTATTTCTTCTCTACTGATAGGTCTGTTTAGGCTTTCTGCTTCTTCTTGATTCAGTCTAGGAAGGTTGTATTTTTCTAGGAATTTATCCATTTCTTCTAGGTTGTTGAATTTAGTGGCATAAAGTTTTTCATAGTATTCTACAATAATTCTTTGTATATCTACGGTGTCCGTGGTGATTTCCCCTCTTTCATTTTGGATTTTGTTTATATGAGTTCTTTCTCTTTTTTCCTTGGTAAGTCTTGCCAAGGGTTTGTCAATTTTGTTGATCTTTTCAAAGAACCAGCTCCTTGTTCTATTAATTTTTTCTATACTTTTTCTGTTTTCTAATTCATTTATTTCTGCTCTGATTTTTATTATCTCCTTTCTTCGGCTGGTTTTGGGTTGTCTTTGTTCTTCTTTTTCTAGTTCCTTAAGGTGGGAAGTTAAGTGGTTCACTTGGGCTCTCTCTTGTTTGTTCATATATGCCTGAAGTGAAATGAACTTCCCTCTTATCACTGCTTTTGCTGCATCCCATAGATTCTGATATGTCGTATTGTCATTTTCATTAGTCTGTATATATCTTTTGATCTCTGCACTTATTTCTTCTTTGACCCATTCATTTTTTAAAAGTATGTTGTTTAGTTTCCACATTTTTGTGGGATTTTTTTCCTCTTTTTTGCAGTTGAATTCTAGTTTCAAGGCTTTATGATCAGAAACTATGCTTGGTACAACTTCAATTTTTCTGAATTTGCTGATGTTGTTTTTGTGGCCCAACATATGGTCAATTCTTGAGAATGATCCATGTACACTGGAGAAAAATGTATACTCAGTTACTTTGGGATGAAATGTCCTGTAGATGTCTATCATATCCAGGTGCTCTAGTGTTTTGTTTAAGGCCACTATGTCTTTGTTGATTCTCTGTTTGGATGACCGATCTAGAGCCGTCAGCGGTGTATTGAGGTCTCCAAGTATGATTGTGTTTTTGTCAGTTTTTGTTTTAAGATCAATAAGTAGCTGTCTTATATATTTTGGTGCTCCTTGGTTTGGTGTATATATATTAAGAATTGTTATGTCTTCTTGATTCAGTGTCCCCTTAGCCATTATGAAATGGCCATTTTTGTCTCTGAGTACTTTTCCTGTCTTGTAGTCAGCATTATCCGATATGAGTATTGCTACACCTGCTTTTTTTTGGATGTTATTTGCTTGGAGTATTGTTTTCCAGCCTTTCACTTTGAATTTGTTTTTATCCTTGTTACTTAGATGAGTTTCCTGTAGGCAGCATACAGTTGGATTTTCTTTTTTAATCCATTCTGCTACTCTGTGCCTTTTTATTGGTGAGTTTAATCCGTTTACATTTAGTGTAATTATTGATACTTGTGGGTTCCCTATTGCCATTTTATATCTTGCTTTCTGTTAGTTTTGTGTCTTGTTTGATCCTTCTCTTTTGTTTTTCTATCTTTTGTTTTTATTTGGTTGTATTCCATACATCTTTCCACTGTTGCTATCTTTTTTATCTCATGTGCTTCTGTGGTTGTTTTTTCAATGGTGGTTACCTTTGAATAATGAAAAGGGTCCCTACCCTGTTCATTGTAGCGAACTATTTTGTGAGTACTTTTGCACTCCATCGTCCTTTGCTACTGTTAATCTCCATCTTCTCCCCCTCTTTCTTTTTGTTGTTGTCACAGTTTAAATTTGGTTTTATTGTGTTCTTCTTGGAGCTTTTACTTGTGGCTCTGTTTTTTTTTTTGTTCTTTGTATCTGATTGGAGAACCCCCTTTAGTAATTCCTGGAGTGGGGGTTTTCTGATGATAAATTCCCTCATCTTTTCTGTATCTGTGAATGTTTTTATTTCTCCTTCATATTTGAAGGATAGCTTTGATGGGTATAGTATTCATGGCTGAAAGTTCCTCTCTTTCAGGACTTTAAATATTGGGGTCCATTCTCTTCTAGCTTGTAGAGTTTCTGCTGAGAAATCTGATGATAATCTAATGGGCCTTCCTTTATATGTTGTATTCTTCTTTTCCCTGGCTGACTTGAGAATTTTTTCTTTGCTGTTGGTTTGTGTCAATTTCATTATGATATGCCTTGGAGTAGGTTTGTTGGGGTTAAGAAAACTTGGAGTTCTGTTTGCTTCTTGAACTTGAGGCTTTAGTTCTTTCCACAGGCTTGGGAAGTTCTCATCTATTATTTGTTTGAGTATGTTCTCCATTCCATTTTCTCTCTCTTCTCCCTCTGATATACCTATTATTTTTATGTTATTCTTTTTGATGGAGTCAGATAATTCTTGTAGGGCTATCTCATTTTTTTTAATTTTTGAGTCTCTTTCTTCTTCTCTCTGTTGTGCCTCAAGTTGTTTGTCTTCTATTTCACTAATCCTCTCTTCTATCTGACCTGTTCTATTAGCTAAGCTTGTTACTTCGTTTTTCAGCTCGTGAATTGAGTTTTTCATCTCTGTTTGATTTGTTTTTATACTTTCAATTTCCTTGGACATATATTCTTTGTGTTCATTGAGTTGTTTTCTGAGCTCCCTAAATTGCCTTTCTGTGTTTTCTTGTATATCTCGGAGGATTTTTAGGATTTCTATCTTGAATTCTCTGTCATTTAGCTCCAAGGTTTCCAATATATTAAATTTTTTCTCCATAGATTTTTCCTCATCTAGCTGTGTTACCTCTCTTTCTTTTGTATCCATGATATTCGATTTTCTCTTCCTTAATGGCATCTGAGGGTGGTTTTGTTGATAGTATTAATGAGATTTAATAAAGAATAAAAAGTTTAAAAAAATAATAAAAAAAATCGAAAAAAGTTGTTTTTTAAAAAAAAAATTAATGAAATAAAGAAAAATAAAATAAAATAAAAATTAAAAAAAAAAAAAAAAGGAAATTATTCCCCCCCTCCTTTTTTCCTCTCCTCTCCTCTCCCCTTTTTCTTGATAAAATCTTGTGGTGGACTGTGAATTATAACAAACAATGCCTGTGATGGAGGGCCTGAATTGGGGAAAAGTAATAAAGGGGCAAACAAACAAAAAAAAAAAAAAAAAAAAAAAGAGCGTATGGACCCACAAAAAGCAAATAAGGAAAAAATTTGGGTCAAGAATAAAATGATTTGCTTTTAGGTGTTGGTTGTCTAAGAGTTATGATGAGAGGATTAAGAGGAAAACGGAAAAATGGGGGGACAAATTAAAAAATTACTATTGTATTTAGTGGAACAAGAACTAGATAATATGGAGAGCCAGGGATGGGAGCACTGCTAGTGAGTTAAAAAGGTGAAGTAAAAACCCCCCAGAATGCCAGAAACATAAGTTTGAGTCCCAGATAAGATAATTTGTTTGTTATTGAGGTTTGAGTGAGAGGAGATGTAAAGGAGAAAGGAAGAAACTAATATAGAGGGAGAAAAGAAAGAGAGAGAGAAAAAAAAAAGAGGGAACCACTAAAAGAAGAAAAAAGAAAGGAGAGAGAGAGAGAGAGTTAAGGGTTTTGGAGTGCAACCCTCATAGAGAGAAAGGAAGAGAAGAGAAAAGATAATGGGAGATGTAACACTTATGGGTAGTGTAGTTCAAGGAGAGGAGAGAGTAAGACCGGCAGAGAGTTAATCGGCCAAATTGGAGGAGGAAAAAAAAAGTATCAAGAATGAAGATAAGAGAAACAAACGAACAAATATAATAAAATGGGATAGGTTATAAAGTCTGCAGATTATTCTTGATTTTGAGAGGTTATCTTCTTGCTTTTTCTTTTCTCTTCCTCTTCCTGGTCGGTGACTCTGTACTCCGGGTTTTGCCCCTTTGGCACGCTCAGGTGGAGGTTTGCAGTTGATAAGTCTCTATGGCAATGTCATGTATTGTGCTTTAGTCTCGTTGGCAGTCTAGGCTAATAGCATTTATAGGCTCCGACAGTGAGAGAGTCCGTGTTCCTAGAGCCTTTCTCCTAGTCTTTCCTTCCTCAATTAGTAGCCTGATAATCCAGCTATGGGGTTGCTGCTGCCTCTGCCTGGATAGTAAGAGGCTCAAAGAGCTGGCAATTCCCCACTCTATTTCCACTCAGCACAGGGCTCTGGGTAAGGCTCAGTCAGTCAGAGCTGGTAGCATAATCAGGCGGGCTTTCCGGCCATTCAAAGACCTCTGGCTCTGCCACTCTGTCTGGTAACACAAGCGGGTGCCCACTTCCGGGGCGCTTGGAGGAAACTCTCACTCACTGGCTGCGCGCGCAGACCAGGATATCCGGCCAGCAGTCTCACGCTCTGAGTGAAACCCCCAACCTCAGGGAAAAGTTGCAGCGTTGGAATTGAGTCTCGCTCCGTCCCCATGCGCGGCTTTTGCAAGGCGCTGGGGCGGCCCGAGATTCCGCTTTGGCCCACACAAAGGCCCCTGACTCTGCCCCTCTGTGCGATGACACGGGCGCGCACTGCCGAGGCACTCGGAGGAATCGCTCACTCCTTATCTGCGCGCGCAAACCAGGATATGAGGCCGGCCACTTTCCCTCTGAGTGAAACACCCTCCAGTACGGAAAATCTCCACCGTTGGAATTAGTTCTCACTCCCTCCCGTGCGTGGCTTTCCCAGGGCGCTGGGGCTGCCCAGAGACTCTGCCCTCGGCCCACAGAAAGGCCTCTGACCCTGCCTCTCCGTGAGGCAACACGGGCACTGACTCCCAGGGCCTAGGAAGAAATCTCTCGCCCACTAACTGCGCACCAGCCAGGAGACCGGGTAAAATGGCCGCGCCGCTTGTCTTTCTTTGTTTGGGTTTGGCGCGAGTGTTAGCTTGTATTGCCCGGGTTGCCACAGGATCAGATTTTCCTTGGCTTGGATCTCCGTGCCACAGCCTGGTTCGGCCGTTTGTTTTGCGGCCTGGATGTATTCACCCCCTTTGCCCGCCTCAGTTTCTATATTCACAGTTACCAGAGAAAGCCGCCCTGTTTAGGTTAGTGAGGAAGGCGAAGCATTTCTTACTCCCTATTTCCTTCAGGGTTTGGTTATATATTTAGCCAATTTTTCACTCAATCATACCTTTGGGTGTATTGCGAAGCATCTGGAAGCTCCAAGTATAGGTTTTTCTGTTTCTGGTTGAAGATCTTGTTGAGTTTTGGGGGAGATTTATCGGTATCGCTTCCTACCCCGCCATTACTCTGACGTCATCTCCCCCCATACCTTTTCTTATGTAGTTTTTATTTCCATGAAGTTTAAAGTATTTTGTATCTTGAATTTTAATTTTGAACGGGGGTTATTTAGGAGTGAATTTCTTAACTTAAAAAAGGAAGCATTTTTAGTTAGTTTTTATTACTGCTTTCTAGAGTAAGAGTAATGAGAACAAGAAACATGCTTTATATCATTTCAAAGGTTTGAGGTAGTTGAAACTTGCTTGAAAAATATACAGGATTGTCTGTGGGAAATGTTTTTCAAGTGCGCTTTTCTTCTGTGACCTTGTGTGCACCTTGGGAATAACAACTCAGAGCAGTTCACCTGGAAAAATACAAAAGTTGGGTGCTGTGCATTATCTATCAATGTTGAAACCAAGACTATTTAGAAGATACTTTTACAACTTGTAAATATAAGGAATTTCTAGTTACTGTTTGTTACTTCTTTCAACGTTAACTGTAGTGAGAGCAATAGGCATAGTTGATACCATTCAATCCTCTGAAGTTTTCAGAAACTTCCTGCATAGCACATACAATAATGATCTCTGTTACATGTGATTCTCTGCTGCCACCTCGTGTGCATCTTGGGAATCACGCCTCAGTACAGATCCAAAAAAAGGAATGGTAGAGAGGATTGTTTACAAACATTGTTTCCAATTTGCCATTTTTGTAAAGTTTTTGTGTATTCTTAGTGATTTGATTTCTGGGAATCTATAGGTTCATCTTGTTTTTCTTCTTTCCTTCCAACAATGCTTTCATAAAGCCTTTGAATGTTCCCATCATATACCAGGCACTGTGCTAGGAACTACATGAGTATTTGCTGCACTCAATGTCTTCCCATTCTACTATTTTTACTTCTGTCTTTTGAACTCCTTTATTTAAATCTTCTTAATGTAATGTAAAATAGGATGTGTTTTGATTTGACAAGTATGTTGAATTTAACTGCTTTTTATTACAAACACTGTATTATTGCAGAAGTGCAAGAAAAAATGATAAGAAAACAAAACAGCAAATTTTCATACATAGGTAAATACTGTTCATATTTTGACATTATCTTTCCATATTCTTAGTGTACCTTTTATATTTCTCTATGCATACATACTAAGGTACATTGGGTGTGCATATATTTGTGTGCATAGATGTGCATTGCACATGAGCATATCTCTCTGTGTCCACAGTGTCTATCATTTGTGGATACCTGCGTATGCATGCAAATTACTATTTATTCTTTCATTCATTAAACACTTATTGTATTTCTATTATGTGCCAGGCACTGTGCTCGACACTGGTTGCCTATAGTGAAAGAAACAGACTCACTTTCTGTCTTTATGAATAATACACAGTCATGCTGTAGACAGAGGAAGAAAAAATATACATAAATAAAATAATTATAAGTTGTGACAAGCACTGGATATGGTAGTGCAATGTCTTGTTCCCAGTTTTCATTGATCGTGGCGACGTTCAATATGTCAGTTTCTCGAAAGGCACAGCTGAGACATAAGTCTCAGTTCTTCAGCAATGCATGTTCTCAGTTATAAAACTGAGAAACTACTCAAGTGATGAAACAAAGACCCTGGGAGGTGTTTTGTGACCAAAGAACCTAGCTTGTAAGTGGTGACCCAGTCTCAGATAAATTCTGATGTTCAAAACTTAGGAGGTCTCTCAGTCTGGACTGCTGCAACAGCACAAGAAAAAATTGCATGTTAGGAAAGGGGTCACATCATGGTAAACAATCAGAAATATTGTTTATTCCTTGTCTGTCAAGAGAAAGAAATATCTTCTGGTGTTTTCACCACAGCAGACTATATTATTGTTTTATCTCTCTGTGTCCACAGTGTCTTTCATTTGTGGATATCTGTGTACATATGCAAATGACTATTTATTCATTCTTTCAGGAACCACTTATTGTATTCCTATTATGTGCCCGGCATTGTGCTCGACCCTGGTTGCCTATAATGAATGAGTCAGACTCACTTTCTATCTTTATGAATACTAGACTGTCATGGGGTAGACACAAAGAAAAAAAATATACATAAATAAAATAATCATAAGTTTAACAAGCACTGAATTTGGTAGTTCAATATTTTTAATGTCAGTTATGATTTATTGTGGCGAAGTTCAGTATATCAGTTTCTCAGAAGGCAGAGCTGAGACGTAAGTCTCAGTTTTTAAGCAATGTGTGTTCTCAGGTATAAAACTGAGAAAATATATTAGTTATGAAACAAAGATCCTGGGAGGTGTTCTTTGAGCAAAAGAACCTAGCTTATATGTGGTGACCAATGCTCAGATAAATTCTGATGTTCAAACATTAGCAGGTTTCTCAGTGTGGACTGCTGCCTTGGCACAACAGAAAGTGCATGTTAGGAAAAGGGTCACTTTGTGTTAAACAGTTAGAAATAGTGTTTATGCCCCTGAATTTCAAGAGCAAAGAAAAGTCTTCTGGTGTTGTCACCACAGCAGACTAGATTATCTTTTTTTTTTTAATTACATCTGGTTTTCTCTAGTAAATTTTTCCCCCAAGCCCTGGCCGGTTGGCTCAGCGGTAGAGCGTCGGCCTAGCGTGCGGAGGACCCAGGTTCGATTCCCGGCCAGGGCACACAGGAGAAGCGCCCATTTGCTTCTCCACCCCTCCGCCGTGCTTTCCTCTCTGTCTCTCTCTTCCCCTCCTGCAGCCGGGGCTCCATTGGAGCAAAGATGGCCCGGGCACTGGGGATGGCTCTGTGGCCTCTGCCTCAGGCGCTAGAGTGGCTCTGGTCGCAACATGGCGACGCCCAGGATGGGCAGAGCATCGGCCCCTGGTGGGCAGAGCGTCGCCCCATGGTGGGCGTGCCGGGTGGATCCCGGTCGGGTGCATGCGGGAGTCTGTCTGACTGTCTCTCCCTGTTTCCAGCTTCAGAAAAAATGAAAAAAAAAATTTTTTTTTCCCCAAGAGACAATGGCTTGCCTGAACTGTGGTGGTGCAGTGGATAAAACTTCAAACTGGAAATGCTTAGGTCACTGGTTCGAAACCCTGGGCTTGCCTGGTCAAAGCATATATGGGAGTTGATGCTTCCAGCTCTTCCCCCTGTCTCTCTGTCTCTCTCTCTCCTCTCTAAAAAATGAATAAATAAAAAATAATAATAATAAAAAAGATAAAAAAAGACAATGGCTTGCTCTCACCAGAGAGCTCAGTATTTAAAGCATCACACCCATACGCTAATGTCATAGGTTTGCTCCTCGGTCAAAGCACATACAGAAACAGATTGATGTTTTTGACTGTCTTTTTCCCCCTTTATCCAGCATCTAACATGAATAAATAGATAAAAGAAAAAATAACAATGGCTTTTTTGTTGCTGTTTTTGCAGCTTAAATTGCATAGAAAAATGAATTATGTTTTTCAAAATTTCACCCCAAGAGGAAATAAATGGTAAGGCTGTAAAGTACCATATTTGCCCATGTATAAGAAACCTCCCTGTATAAGACACACCTTAATTTGGGGGCACAAAGTTTGAGAAAATGATAACAAATGCGAATAAACAGAAATGCAAGTAAAATATACTACAACCACTGTATAAGATGCACGCAGTTCTCTAACCCCACATTTTTCAAAAAAGATGAGTCTTATACATGGGGAAATATGGTATACACCCTCCAAATGTCTCTGTGAACATTTCTTTTTATCTTTTTTCTGCTCTTTTTTTACAGACACAGGGAGAGAGTCAGAGAGAGGGATAGATAGGGACAGACAGACAGAGAGAGAGTTCTTATTATGTGCCAGGTCACAGATCAATCATCAATTTTTGGTTGTGATCCCTTACATGTTCATTGAATCCTGTCTCATATGTGCCTTGACCAGGGGGCTACAGCTGATTGAGTGACCACTTCCTTGAGCCACCGACCTTGGGCTCAAGCTGGTGAGCTTTGCTCAAACCATATGAGCCCACGCTCAAGCTGGCGCCCTTGGGATCTCAAACCTGGGTCCTCCGCATTCCAGTCAAATGCTCTAACCACTGCAG
Source organism: Saccopteryx leptura (assembly GCF_036850995.1). Lineage (NCBI taxonomy): Eukaryota > Metazoa > Chordata > Mammalia > Chiroptera > Emballonuridae > Saccopteryx > Saccopteryx leptura. The sequence continues at coordinate 95,677,850 of NC_089511.1, forward strand.
CATTGCCTGCTCAGGCTGGGAACATTTTTTTTTACTTTCTCTGGATTTTATTTAGTATTCTGGTTCTTAGTATGGGTGGAAAGGCTGTGTATTTTAAGGTTTTTCTTGCCCTCAAATATACTCATCACTACATATTTTTATAGATTTCCTTATGTAGTTTTTATTTCCATTAATTTTAAGGTATTTTGTAACTTGAATTGTGATTTTCATTGGGGGTTATTTAGGAGTGAATTTCCTTACCTTAAAAGAAAAGAATTTTTGTTAATTTCCATTACTGCTTACTATATGGAGTGTAATGACAACAAGAAACATGCTTTATATTATTTCAAAGGTTAGAGGTAGTTAAAACTTGCTTGAAAGAACATACAGGATTATCTGTGGTAAATGTTTTCCAACTGCACTTCTCTGCTGCCACCTCGTGTGCACCTTGGGAATAACAGCTCAGAGCAGTTGACCTGGAAAAATACAGCAGTTTGGTGTTGTGTGTTATCTATCAATGTTGAATCCAAGGCTATCTAAGAGATACTTTTATATCTTGTAAATATAAGTAATTTCTAGTTACTGTGCACTACTTCTTTCAATGTTAACTGTAGTGAAAGCCTGAAGTATACTTCGTATCATTTCAATCCTCTGAAGTTTGCTGGAATTTTTTCCAAAGCACATACAATAATAGTCTCTGTTACATGTGCTTCTCTGCTGTCACCTCGTGTGCATCTTGGCAATCACGCCTCAGTACAGGTCCAAAGGAAAAGTTTGGTACAGAGCATTTTCTATAAACGTTGATTCCAATTTGCCGTTTCTGTAAAGGTTTTGTGTATCCTTAGTGGTTTGTTTTCTGAAAATCTCTCGGATCATCTTGTTTTTCTTTTTTCCTTCCAACCATGCTTTAATAAAGCCTTTGAAAGTGCTCATCGGATGACGTCAGAGTAATGGCGGGGTAGGAAGAGATACCGATAAATCTCCCCCAAAACTCAACAAGATCTTCAACCAGAAACAGAAAAACCTATACTTGGAGCCTCCAGATGCTTTGCAATACACCCGAAGGTATGGTCAAGTGAAAAATTGGCTAAATATATTACCAAACCCCGAAGGAAAAAGGGAGTAAGAAATGCTCCGCCTTCCTCACTAACCTAAACAGGGCAGCTTTCTCTGGTAACTGTGAATATAGAAACTGAGGCGGGCAAAGGGGGTGAATAGATCCAGGCCGTGGCACAAATGGCCAAACCAAGCTGTGGCACAGAGATCCAAGCCAAGGAAAAACTGATCCTGTGGCAACCCAGGCAATATAAGCAAACACTCACGCCAAACCCAAGAAAGAAAGACAAGCAGGGCAGCCATCTTACCCGATCTCCTGGTCGGCGCACGCACAGTTTGAGGGCGAGAGATTTCTTCCTAAGCCCCGGGAGTGGGTGCCCGTGTTACCCCACAGAAAGGCAGAGTCAGAGGCCTTTCTGTGGGCCAAAAGCAGAATCTCTGGGCAGCCCCAGTGCCCTGGGAAAGCTGCGCATGGGAGGGAGCGAGAACTAATTCCAACGGTGGAAATTTTCTGTGCTGGTGGGGGTTGCACTCAGGCAGAAACGCGGCTGGCCTCATATCCTGGTCTACGCGCGCAGATAGTGAGCGAGAGATTCCTCCGAGTGCCTCGGCAGTGTGCACCCATGTTACCGCACCAAGGGGCAGAGTCAGGGGCCTTTGTGTGGGCCAAAGTGGAATCTCGGGCTGCCCCAGCGCCTTGCAAAGGACGCGCATGGGGACGGAGCGAGAGCCAATTCCAACACTGCAACTTTTCCATGCGGTTGGGGGTTTCACTCAGAGCGTGAGACTGCTGGCCAGATATCCGGATTTTTGCATGCAGAAAGTGAGCGAGAGTTTCCTCCAAGCGCCCTGGAAGTGGGCGCCCGCCTGTGTTACTGGACAGAGTGGCAGAGCCAGAGGTCTTTGAGTGGGCGGAAAGCCCGCCTGATTATGCTACCATCTCTGACTGACTGAGCCTTACCCAGAGCCCTGTGCTGAGTGGAAATAGAGTGGGTTGTTGCCAGCTCTTTGAGCCTCTTACTATCCAGGCAGAGGCAGCAGCAACCCCATAGCTGGATTATCAGGCTACTAATTGAGGAAGGAAAGACTAGGAGAAAGGCTCTAGGAACACGGACTCTCTCACTGTCAGAGCCTATAAATGCTAATGAGCCTCAACTGCCAATGAGACTAAAGCACAATACATGACATTGCCATAGAGACTTATCAACTGCAAACCTCCACCTGAGCGTGCCAAAGGGGCAGAACCCGGGCTACAGAGTCACTGACCAGGAAGAGGGAGAGAAAAGAAAAAGCAAGAAGATAACCTCTCAAAATCAAGAATAATCTGCAGACTTTATAACCTATCCCATTTTATTATATTTGTTCGTTTGTTTCTCTTATCTTCATTCTTGATATTTTTTTTCCTCCTCCAATTTGGCCGATTAACTCTCTGCCGGTCTTACTCTTTCCTCTCCTTGAACTTCACTACCCATAAGTGTTACATCTCCCATTATCTTTCTTTCCTCTTCCTTTCTCTCTATGAGGGTTGCACTCCAAAACCCTTAACTCTCTCTCTCTCTCTCTCTCTCTCTCTCTCTCATCTTTTTTCTTTTTTCTACTTTTAGTGGTTCCCTCTTTTTTTCTCTCTCTCTCTTTCTTTTCTCCCTCTATATTAGTTTCTTCCTTTCTCCTTTACATCTCCTCTCATTCAAACCTCAATAACAAACAAATTATCTTATCTGGGACTCAAACTTATGTTTGTGGCATTTTGGGGAGTTTGTATTTCACCTTTTTAACTCACTAGCAGTGCTCCCATCCCTGGCTCTCCATTTTATCTAGTTCTTGTTGACTAAATACAGTAGTAATTTTTTAATTTGTCCCCCCATTTTTCTGTTTTCCTCTTATTTCTCTCATCATAACTCTTAGATAACCAACACCTAAAAGCAAATCATTTTATTCTTGACCCAAATTTTTTCCTTATTTGCTTTTTGTGGGTCCATACCCCCTTCTTTTTTCTTTTTTTTTTCCTTCTTTTTTTTTCTTTTGCCCTTTATTACTTTTCCCCAATTCAGGCCCTCCATTACAGGCATTGTTTGTTATAATTCACAGTTCACCACAAGATTTTCTCAAGAAAGAGGGGAGAGGAGAGGAGAGAAAAAAAGGAGGGAGGGGAATAATTTCCTTTTTTAAAATTTTTATTTTATTTTATTTTTCTTTATTTCATTATTAATTTTTTTTAAAAAAACAACTCTTCGATTTTTCAATTTTTTAACTTTTTATTCTTTATTAAATCTTATTAATACTATCACCAAAACCACCCTCAGATGCCATTAAGGAAGAGAAAATCGAATATCATGGATACAAAAGAAAGAGAGGTAACACAGCTAGATGAGGAAAAATCTATGGAGAAAAAATTTAATATATTGGAAACCTTGGAGCTAAATGGCAGAGAATTCAAGATAGAAATCCTAAAAATCCTCCAAGATATACAAGAAAACACAGAAAGGCAATTTAGGGAGCTCAGAAAACAACTCAATGAACACAAAGAATATATGTCCAAGGAAATTGAAACTATAAAAACAAATCAAACAGAGATGAAAAACTCAATTCACGAGCTGAAAAACGAAGTAACAAGCTTAGCTAATAGAACAAGTCAGATAGAAGAGAGGATTAGTGTAATAGAAGACAAGCAACTTGAGGCAAAACAGAGAGAAGAAGAGACTCAAAAATTAAAAAAATGATATAGCCCTACAAGAATTATCTGACTCCATCAAAAAGAATAACATAATAATAATAGGTATATTAGAGGGAGAAGTGAGAGAAAATGGAATGGAGAACATACTCAAACAAATAATAGATGAGAACTTCCCAAGCCTGTAGAAAGAACTAAAGCCTCAAGTTCAAAAAGCAAACAGAACTCCGAGTTTTCTTAACCCCAACAAACCTACTTCAAGGCATATATATCATAATGAAATTGACACAAACCATCAGCATAGAAAAAATTTCAAGGCAGCCAGGGAAAAGAAGAATACAACATATAAATGAAGGCCCATTAGATTATCATCAGATTTCTCAGGAGAAACTCTACAAGCTAGAAGAGAGTGGAACCCAATATTTAAAGTCCTGAAAGAGAGGAACTTTCAGCCACGAATACTATACCCATCAAAGCTATCCTTCAAATATGAAGGAGAAATAAAAACATTCAAAGATACAGAAAAGATGAGGAAATTTATCATCAGAAAACCCCCACTCCAGGAATTACTAAAGGGGGTTCTCAATCAGATACAAAGAACAACAAAATAAAAACAGAGCCACAAGTAAAAGCTCCAAGAAGAACACAATAAAACCAAATTTAAACTGTGACGACAACAACAAAAAGAAAGAGGAGGAGAAGATGGAGATTAACAGTAGCAAAGGACGATGGAGTTCAAAAGTACTCACAAAATAGTTCGCTACAATGAACAGGTTAGGGACCCTTTTCATTACTCAAAGGTAACCACCATTGAAAAAACCACCACAGAAATACATGAGATAAAAGAGATAGCAACAGAGGAAAGATGTATGGAATACAACCAAATAAAAACAAAAGATAGAAAAACAAAAGAGAAGGATCAAACAAGACACAAAACTAACAGAAAGCAAGATATAAAATGGCAATAGGTAACTCACAAGTGTCAATAATTACACTAAATGTAAACGGATTAAACTCACCAATAAAAAGGCACAGAGTAGCAGAATGGATTAAAAAAGAAAATCCAACTGCCTACAGGAAACTCATCTAAGTAACAAGGATAAAAACAAATTTAAAGTGAAAGGCTGGAAAACAATACTCCAAGCAAATAACATCCAAAAAAAGCAGGTGTAGCAATACTCATATCGGATAATGCTGACTACAGGACAGGGAAAGTACTCAGAGACAAAAATGGCCATTTCATAATGGCTAAGGGGACACTGAATCAAGAAGACATAACAATTCTTAATATATATGCACCAAACCAAGGAGCACCAAAATATATAAGACAGCTACTTATTGATCTTAAAACAAAAACTGACAAAAATACAATCATACGTTGAGACCTCAATACAGTGCTGACGTCTCTAGATCGGTCATCCAAACAGAGAATCAACAAAGACATAGTGGCCTTAAACATAACATTAGAGCACCTGGCTATGATAGACATCTACAGGACATTTCATCCCAAAGTGACTGAGTATACATTTTTCTCCAGTGTACATGGATCACTCTCCAGAATTGACCATATGTTGGGCCACAAAAACAACATCAGCAAATTCAGAAAAATTGGAGTTTTACCAAGCATATTTTCTGATCATAAAGCCTTGAAACTAGAATTCAACTGCAAAAAAGATGGTAAAAATCCCACAAAAATGTGGAAACTAAACAACATACTTTTAAAAAATGAATGGGTCAGAGAAGAAATAAGTGCAGAGATCAAAAGATATATACAGACTAATGAAAATGACAATACGACATATCAGAATCTATGGGATGCAGCAAAAGCAGTGATAAGAGGGAAGTTCATATTACTTCAGGCATATATGAACAAACAAGAGAAAGCACAAGTGAACCACTTAACTTCCCACCTTAAGGAACTACAAAAAGAAGAACAAAGAAAACCCAAAACCAGCCAAAGAAAGGAGATAATAAAAATCAGAGCAGAAATAAATGAATTAGAAAACAGAAAAAGTATAGAAAAAATTAATAGAACAAGGAGCTGGTTCTTTGAAAAGATCAACAAAATTGACAAACCCTTGGCAAGACTTACCAAGGAAAAAAGAGAAAGAACTCATATAAACAAAATCCAAAATGAAAGAGGAGAAATCACCACGGACACCATAGATATACAAAGAATTATTGTAGAATACTATGAAAAACTTTATGCCACTAAATTCAACAACCTAGAAGAAATGGATAAATTCCTAGAACAATACAACCTTCCTAGACTGAGTCAAGAAGAAGCAGAAAGCCTAAACAGACCTATTAGTAGAGAAGAAATAGAAAAAACTATTAAAAACCTCCCCAAAAATAAAAGTCCAGGTCCAGACGGTTATTCTAGTGAATTCTATCAAACATTCAAAGAAGACTTGGTTCCTATTCTACTCAAAGTCTTCGAAAAAATTGAAGAAGAAGCAATACTTCCAAACATATTTTATGAGGCTAACATAACCCTCATACCAAAACCAGGCAAGGATGGCACAAAAAAAGAAAACTACAGACCAATATCTCTAATGAATACTTATGATAAAATACTAAACAAAATACTAGCAAATCGAATACAACAACATATTAAAAAAATAATACATCATGATCAAGTGGGATTCATCCCAGAATCTCAAGGATGGTTCAACATACATAAAACGGTTAACGTAATACACCATATCAACAAAACAAAGACCAAAAAGCACATGATCTTATCAATAGACACAGGAAAGGCTTTTTATAAAATACAACACTATTTTATGTTTAAGACTCTCAACAAAATGGGTATAGAAGGAAAATACCTCAACATGATAAAGGCCATATATGATAAACCATCAGCTAACATCATATTAAATGGCACTAAACTGAAGTCTTTCCCCCTTAAATCAGGAACAAGACAGGGTTGTCCACTCTCTCCACTGTTATTTAATGTGGTACTAGAGGTTTTATCCAGAGCAATCAGACAAGACAAAGAAATAAAAGGCATCCATATCGGAAAAGAAGAAGTAAAGGTATCACTTTTTGCAGATGATATGATCTTATACTTCGAAAACCCCAAAGAATCCACAAAAAGACTACTAGAAACAATATGCCAATACATTAAGGTCTCAGGATACAAAATTATCATATGGAAGTCAATAGCCTTTCTATATGCCAACAATGAAACAATTGAGAACGAACTCAAAAGAATAATCCCCTTCACGATTGCACCAACAAAAATCAAATACTTAGGAATAAACATAACAAAGAATGTAAAGGATTTATAATTAAAACTATAAACCATTGTTAAGGGAAATCGAAAAAGATATAATGAGATGGAAGTATATACCTTGTTCTTGGCTAGGAAGAATAAATATAATCAAGATGGCTATATTACCCAAAGCAATATACAAATTTAATGCAATTCCCATCAAACTTCCAGTGACATTTTTTAAAGAAATAGAGCAAAAAATCATCAGATTTATATGGAACTATAAAAAACCCCGAATAGCCAAAGCAATTTTAAATAAAAAGAATGAAGCTGGTGGCATTACAATACCTGACTTCAAACTCTATTATAGGGCCACGACAATCAAAACAGCATGGCATTGGCAGAAAAATAGACACTCAGACCAATGGAACAGAATAGAAAGTCCAGAAATAAAACCACATATATATAGTCAAATAATTTTTGATAAAGGGGCCAACAACACACAATGGAGAAAAGAAAGCCTCTTCAATAAATGGTGCTGGGAAAACTGGAAAGCCACATGCAAAAGAATGAAACTGGACTACAGTCTCTCCCCCTGTACAAAAATTAACTCAAAATGGATCAAAGATCTAAACATAAGACCTGAAACAATTAAGTACATAGAAGAAGACATAGGTACTCAACTCATGGACCTGGGTTTTAAAGAGCATTTTATGAATTTGACTCCACAGGCAAGAGAAGTGAAGGCAAAAATTAATGAATGGGACTACATCAGACTAAGAAGTTTTTGCTCAGCAAGGGAAACTGATAACAAAATAAACAGAAAGCCAACTAAATGGGAAATGATATTTTCAAACAACAGCTCAGATAAGGGCCTAATATCCAAAATATACAAAGAACTCATAAAATTCAACTACAAACAAACAAACAATCCAATAAAAAAATGGGAAGAGGATATGAACAGACACTTCTCCCAGGAAGAATTACAAATTCCCAACAGATATATGAAAAGATTCTCATCTTCTTTAGCTATTAGAGAAATGCAAATCAAAACTGCAATGAGATACCACCTCACACCTGTTCGATTAGCTATTATTAGCAAGACAGGTAATAGCAAATGTTGGAGAGGCTGTGGAGAAAAAGGAACCCTCATACACTGTTGGTGGGAATGTAAAGTAGTACAACCATTATGGAAGAAAGTATGATGGTTCCTCAAAAAACTGAAAATAGAACTACCTTATGACACAGCAATCCCTCTACTGGGTATATATCCCAAAAACTCAGAAACATTGATTCGTAAAGTCACATGTAGCCCCATGTTTATTGCAGCATTGTTCACAGTGGCCAGGACATGGAAACAACCAAAAAGCCCATCAATAGATGACTGGATAAAGAAGATGTGGCACATATACACTATGGAATACTACTCAGCCATAAGAAATGATGACATCGGAACATTTACAGCAAAATGGTGGGATCTTGATAACATGATACGAAGCGAAATTAGTCAATCAGAAAAAACCAGGAACTGCATTATTCCATACGTAGGTGGGACATAAAAGTGAAACTAAGAGACACTGATAAGATTGTGGTGGTTACGGGGGAAAGGGGGTTTTGGGAGAGGGAAAGGGGGAGGGGGAGGGGCACAAAGAAAACAAGATAGAAGGTGACAGTAGACAATCTAACTTTGGGTGATAGGTATGCAACATAATTGAACGACAAGATAACCTGGACTTGTTATCTTTGAATATATGTATCCTGATTTATTGATGTCACCCCATTAAAAAAATAAAATTAGTATATAAAAAAAAAGAAAGTGCTCATCATATACCAAGCACTGTGATAAGAACTCATGTCCACGCACTCAATGACATCTCATTCTACTCTTTTTACTACTGCCTTTTGAACTTCTTTTATTTAAATCTAATTAGTGTATTGTAAAATAAGATGTGCTTTGATTTGACAAGTATGTTGAATTTTAACTGCTTTCTTATTATAAAAAGTGTATTCTTATTGGAGAAGTGCCAAAAAAATTTATCTCAAAGAACAACAACAAATTTTCATACAGATGTTTCAACTGTTAATATTGGAACACTTTTTCCATATTCTTTGTGTACCTATTATATTTCTCTATCTATTTTTACTCAGATACATTGGGTGTGTGTCCATCTCTGTGCATAGAAGTGCATTGCCCATGAGCATATCTTTGTGTACACAGTGTCTTTCATTTGGTGATATATGTGTACATATGCAAATGACTATTCATACATTCATTCAGGCAACACTTATTGTGTTTGTGTTATGTGCCAGGCACTGTGCTTGACACTCGTTGTCTATAGTGAATGAGACAGACTCACTTTCTCTGTTTATGTATTCTACACTGTCAATGGTTAGACAGAAAGAAAGAAATATACATAAATAAAATTATCATAAATTGTAACAAGCGCTGAATTTGGTATTGCAATATCTTTGGTACCAGTTATGATTTATTGTGGTGAGTTTCAATATATCAGTTTCTAAGAAGGCAGAGCTGAGACATAAGTCTCGTTTTTTCAGCAATGCATGTTCTCACGTATAAAACTGAGGAGATATATAAGTTAGGAATCAAAGACCCTGGGAGGTGTTCTATGAGCAAAAGATCCTAGCTTATATGTGGTGACCATTGCTCAGATAAATTCTGATGTCCAAAGCTTAGGAGGTCTCTCAGTCTGGACTGCTGCCATGGCCCAAGGGAAAGTGCATGTTAGGAAAGGAGTCATTTTGTGTTAAACAGTTAGAAATAGTGTTTATGCCCCTGAATTTCAAGAGCAAAGAAAAGTCTTCTGGTGTTGTCACCACAGCAGACTAGATTATAATTTTATTTTTTAATTACCTCTGGTTTTCTCTAGTAAATTTTCCCCAAAGACAATGCCTTGCTCTCATCAGAGAGCTCAGTAGTTAAAGAATCACACCCATATGCTATTTTCAGCGGTTTGGTTGTGGGTCAGGGCACATACAGAAAAATATTGATGTTTCGGACTACTTGTCTGTCTTTTTCCTTCTTTATTATCCCTCTAACAATAAATAAATAAAAGAAAAAATGACACTGGCTTTTTTATTGTTGTTTTTCCAGCTTAAATTGCATAGAAGAATGAATTATGTTTTTCAAAATCTCACTTCAAGAGAAAATAAATGGTAAGCTTGTAAAGTACCATATTTCTCCATGTATAAGAAGCCTCCTTGTATAAGACGCACCTTAATTTGGGGGCACAAACTTAGAGAAAATTATAACAAGTGCGAATAAATGGGAAATACAAGTAAAAAATACTACAAGCACTGTGTAAGACGCACCCAGTTTTCTAACCCCACATTTTTCAAAAAAGTTGAGTCTTATACATGGGGAAATATGGTATACACCCTCCAATTGTCTCTGTGAACATTTCTTTTTTTTTTTTTTACTGATACAGGGAGAGGGTCAGAGAGAGGGATAGATAGATAGGGACAGACAGACAGAAATGTAGAGAGTTTTTATTATGTGCCAGGTCACAGATCAATCATCAGTATTTCGTTGTGACTTCTTATGTGTTCATTGACTCCTGTCTCATAGTGCCTTGACCAGATTGCTACACCTTATCGGGTGATCACTTGCTTGAACCAGCGACCTTGGGCTCAAGCTGGTAAGTTTTGCTCAAACCATATGAGCCCACGCTCAAGCTAGCACCCTTGAAATCTCAAACCTGGGGCTTCCGCTTTCTAGTCAAATGCCCTAACCACTGCTTCATCGCCGGCTCAGTCTGTGAATATTTTTTTCATATACTTTCTCTGGATTTAATTTAGTATCCTGGTTCTTAGTGTGAGTGAAAAGGCTTTGTATTTTAAAGTTTTCTTCCCCAAAATTATATTCATCACATTTTTCCATAGGTTTCCTTATGTAGTTTTTATTTTTATTAATTGTAAGGTATTTTGAAATTGAATTGTAATTTTTGTGGGGTGGGTTATTTAGGATTGAATTTCCTTACCTTCAAAAAAGGGATTTTTAGTTAATTTTTATTACTGTTTACTATATTAAGTGTAATGACAACAATAAACATCTTTATATCATTTCTAAGGTTAGAGGTAGTTTAAACTTTTTTGAAAGAACATACAGAGTTATCTGTGGTAAATGTTTTCCAAGTGAGCTTTCCTGCTGCCACCTCGTGTGCACCTTGGGAATAACAACTCAGGTCAGATCACTTGGAAAAATACATCAGATGGGTGTTGTGCGTTATCTATAAATGTTGAATCCAAGGCTATCTAAAAGAAACTTTTATAACTTGTATATATAAGGAATTTTTAGTTACTGCGTGCTACTTTTTCATCGTTAACTGTAGTGAAAGCAAGAGATATACTTGGTATCATTTCTATCCTCTGAAGTTTGCTGGAACGTGCTCCATAGCACATACATTAATGGTCTCTGTTACATGTGCTTCTCTGCTGCCACCTCGTGTGCATCTTGGAAATCATGCCTCAGTACAGGTCCAAAGGAAAAGTTTGGTAGAGAAGATTGTCTATAAATGTTGAATCCAATATGTCATTTTTGTGTATCCTTAGTTGTTTGCTTTCTGAAAATCTCTCGGTTTATCTTGTTTTTCTTCTTTCCTTCCAGCCATGCTTTCATAAAGCCTTTGAAAGTGCCCATCATATACCAGGCACTCTTCTAGGAACTAATGTTCCTGCACTCAATGATTTTCCATTCTACTCTTTTTACTTCTGTCTTTTGAACTTTTTTTCTTTAAATCTACTTAGTGTATTGTCAAATAGGATGTGCTTTGATTTGAAAAGTATGATGAATTTTAACAGCTTTTTAAATATAAAAATTGTATTGTTATTGCAGATGTGCAAAAAAAGTGATCTAAAAAAAAAAACAACAACAAATTTTCATACAGATATATCTACTGTTAATATTAGGACATTTTCTTTCCATATTCTTTGTGTACCTATTTTATTTTTCTATATATACATACTCAGGTTCATTGGGTGTGTGTATATCTGTGTGCATATATGTGCATTGCACATTAGCATATCTCTCTGTGTCCACATTGTCTGTCATTTGTGAATATTAGTGTACATATTCAAATGACAATTTATTCATTCATTCAGGAAACACTTATTGTATTTCTATTATGTGCCAGGCACTGTGCTCGAAACTGGTTGCCTATAGTGAATGAGACAGATTCACTTTCTGTCTTTATGAATAGTACACTGTCATGGGGTAGACAGAAAAAAATATATACATAAATAAAATAATCGTAAGTTGTAACAAGCACTGAATTTGGTAGTGCAATATCTTTGGTCCTAGTTATGGTTTATTGTGGTGAGTTTCAGTATATCAGTTTCTCAGAAGGCAGAGCTGAGACATAAGTCTTGGTTCTTCAGCAATGTGTGTTCTCAGGTATAAAACTGAGAAAATATAAAAGTTATGAAACAAAGACCCTGGGAGGTGTTCTGTGAGCAAAAGAACCTAGCTTGTATGTGGTGACCAATGCTCAGATAAATTCTGATGTTCAAAACTTAGGACTTCTATCAGTCTGGACTGCTGCCACAACACAAGAGAAAGTGCATGTTAGAAAAGGGGTCACTTTGTGCTAAACAGTTAGAAATAGTGTTTATGCCCCTGAATTTTAAGAACAAAGAAAATCTGTTGTTGTCACCATAGCAGACTAGATTATCATTTTATTTTTTAATTACCTCTGGTTTTCTCTAGTAAAATTTTTCTCCCAAAGACAATGGCTTGCTTTCACCAGAGAGCTCAGTATTTAAAGCATCACACCCATATGCTGATGTCATAGCTTTGGTCCTGGGTCAAGGCACATACAGAAACAGATTGATGTTTCTGACTACCTGTCTGTCATTTTTCTTCTTTATCCTACCTCTAACATTAATAAATATATAAAAGAAAAATGACAATGGCTTTTTTGTGTTGTTTTTGCAGCTTATATTGCATAGAAGAATGAATTATGTTTTTTAAAATCTCACCCCAAGTGAAAATAAATGTAGAGTACCATATATATTATAAGTACCATGTATAAGAAGCCTCCCTGTATAAGACGCACCTTAATTTTGGGACACAAAGTTTGAGAAAATGATAACAAGTAAAAAAAATACTACAATCACTGTATAAGACGCACCCAGTTTTCTAACCCAACATTTTTCAAAAAAGATGAGTCTTATACATGGAGAAATTTGGTATACACCCTCCAAATATCTCTGTGAACATTTTTAATTTTTTTTTACAGAGACAGGGGAGAGTCAGAGAGAGGGTAGATAGGAACAGAGAGACAGAAATTGAGAGAGTTTTTTATTATGTGCCAGGTCACAGATCAATCATCAGTTTGTTTTCTTAAGAGTTTTTTGTTGTGACACCTTACATGTTCATTGACTCCTGTCTCATATGTGCCTTGACCAGGGAGCTGCAGCTAATTGAGTGACCGATTGCTCGAGCCAGCAACCTTGGGCTCAAGCTGGTGAGCTTTGCTCAAACCACGTGAGTCCATGCTCAAGCTGGCGCCCTTGGGTTCTCAAACCTGGGTTTTCCATATTCCAGTCAAATGCTCTAACAACTGCCCCATAGCCTGCTCAGGCTCTGAAAATTTTTTTCTTTTACTTTCTTTGGATTTTATTTAGAATTCTGGTACTCAGTATGGCTGGAAAGGCTTTGTGTTTTAAGGTTTTCTTGCCCTAAAATATATTTTTCCAAAGGTTTCCTTATGTAGTTTTTATTTCCATTAATTTTAAGGTATTTTGCAACTTCAATTGTGATTTTAAGGTGGAACGTTATTGAGGAGTGAATTTCCTTACATTAAAAAAAGGGATTTTTAGATAATATCTATTACTGTTTACTATATTAAGTGTAATGACAACAAGAAACATGCTTTACATCATTTCAAAGGTTAGAGGTAGTTGAAACTTGCTTGAAAGAACATACAGGATTATCTGTGGTCAATGTTTTCCAAGTGCGCTTCTCTGCTGCCACCTCATGTGCACCTTGGGAATAACAGTTCAGAATAGTTCACCTGAAAGAATACAGCAGTTGGGTGTTGAGTGTTATCTATCAATGTTGAATCCAAGGCTCTCTAAGAAAAGCTTTCATAACTTGTAAATATAAGGATTTTCTAGTTACTGCTTGCTACTTCTTTCAACGTTAACTGTAGAGAAAGCAAAAGATATACTTTGTATCATTTCAATCCTCTGAAGATTGCTGGAACTTGCTCCAAAGCACATACAATAATAGTCTCTGTTACATGTGCTTCTCTGCTGCCACCTCGTGATCAACTTGGGAATCACGCCTCAGTAAAGGTCCAAAGGTAAAGTTTGGTAGAGAGGATTTTCTATAAACGTTGACTCATATTTGCCGTTTTTGTAAAGATTTTGTGTATTATTAGTGGTTTGTTTTTTGAAAATCTCTCAATTTATCTTGTTTTTCTTCTTTCCCGCCAGCTAACACTGCTTTACCTGAAGAGCAAAAAGCTGTGTAACTCTTGTAAGTACTGCAGTAAATTTGAAACCATACATGTGAGACACATTATGTCAGATAACTTGAAACTATTTTTAGCAAAAGCTCACGTGCAAAGAATAACTAAATTGGTCGTTTTACAATGCATTAGAAAATGTTTTGAAAAAATATTTTTTCATATCTATGAATTGATTTTAACTAGTTTTTTTAAATATTATTTTTATTAATTTTAATTCAGTGACATTGGTAAATCAGGGTACATATGTTCCAAGGAAACATCTCCAGATAATTCTGACCTTTGATTATGCTGCATACCCCTCACTCAAAGTCAAATCGTCCTCTGTCACATTCTCTCTGTTTTCTTCGTGTTCCTACCCACCCACCCCTGCCTCCCTCTCCTTCCTCGCCCCTTCCCCACCTTTCCACCCCACGCCCTGTTACCATCACATTCTTTTCCATGTCTCTAAGTCTAATTTTTATGTCCCATCTATGCATTGGTTCATATATTTCTTAGTTTTTTTCTAATTTACTTATTTTACTCCGTATAATGTTATCAAGATCCATCCATGTTATTGTAAATGATCCGATGTCATCATTTCTTATGGCTGAGTAGTATTCCATAGTATATATGTACCAAAGCTTTTTAATCCACTCATCTGATGGACACTTGGGCTGTTTCCAGATCTTCGCTATTGTGAACAATGCTGGTATAAACATGGGGGTGCATTTCTCCTTCTGAAACCATTCTATGGTGTCCTTGGGGTATATTCCTAAAAGTGGGATGGCTGGGTCAAAAGGCAGTTCAATTTTTAATTTTTTGAGGAATCTCCATACTGTTTTCCACAGAGGCTGCACCAGTCTGCATTCCCACCAGCAATGCAGGAGGGTTCCCTATTCTCCACATCCTCGCCAGCACTTATACTGTGTTGTTTTGTTAATGAGCGCCATTCTAACCGGTGTGAGGTTATATCTCATTGTGGTTGTAATTTGCATTTCTCTAATGATTAATGATGTTGAGCATTTTTTCATATGCCTATTGGCCATCTATATATCCTCTTTGGAGAAGTGTCTATTCATTTCCTTTGCCCATTTTTGATTGGATTGTTTGTCTTTCTGGTGTTGAGATTTACAAGTTCTTTATAAATTTTGGTTATTAACCCCTGATCAGACATACTGTCAAATATGTTCTCCATTGTGTAGTTTGTCGTTTTATTCTGTTCTTATTGTCTTTGGCCATGCAAAAGCTTTTTAATTTGATATAGTCCCATTTGTTTATCCTGTCTTTTATTTCACTTGCCCGTGGAGAAAAATCAGCAAATATATCGCTGTGAGAGATGTCAGAGAGCTTACTGCCTATGTTTTCTTCTAAGATGCTTATGGTTTCATGCCTTACATTTAAGTCTTTTATCCATTTTGAGTTTATTTTTTTAGTGGTATAAGTTGGTGGTCTGGTTTCATTTTTTTTGCAGGTAGCTGTCCAATTTTCCCAACACCATTTGTTGAAGAGGCTGTCTTTACTCCATTATATGTCCTTACTTCCTTTGTCAAATATTACTTGTCCGTAGAGCTGTGGGGTTTTTTCTGGGTTCTCTGTTCTGTTCCCTTGATCTATGTGCCTGTTCTTATGTCAGTACCAGGCTGTTTTGAGTACAATGGCCTTATAGTATAGCTTGATATCAGGAAGTGTGATATCTCCCTCTTTATTCTTCTTTTTTAAGATTGCTGAGGCTATTCGTGTTCTCTTTTGGTTCCATATAAATTTTTGGAATATGTGATCTATATCTTTAAAGTATGACACTGGTATTTTAATTGTTATTGCATTGAATTTATAAATTACTTTGGGTAATAAAGACATTTTATTGACGTTTATTCTTCCTAATCATGAGCATGGTATATCCTTCCACTTGTTTGTATCTTCCTTGATTTTTTTATCAATGTTTTATAATTTTCTGAGTACAAGTCTTTAGTCTCCTTGGTTAAATGTACTCCTAGGTACATTATTTTTTTGGTTGCAATAGTGAAGGGGATTGTTTCCTTAATTTCTCTTTTTGATTGTTTCATTGTTGGTGTTTAAAAATGCCTCTGATTTCTGAGTATTAATTTTGTATCCTGCCACCTTGCTGAATTCATTTATCAGGTCCAGTAGTTTTTTGACTGAGACTTTAGGATTTTCTATATACAATATCATATCATTTGCAAATAATGATAGCTTTACTTCTTCTTTTCCAACTTGAATGCCTTGTATTTCTTCTTCTTGTCTGATTGCTGTGGCTAGGACTTCCAGGACTATGTTGAATAATAGCAGTGAAAGAGGGCACCCCTGCCTTGTTCCTGATCTTAAGTGGATTGCTTTTAATTTTTGCCCATTGAGTATGATGTTGGCTGTGGGTTTCTTATAGATGGCTTTTATCATGTTGAAGTATGTTCACTGTATTCCCACTTTGCTGAGAGTTTTGATCATGAATGTTGCTGGATTTTATCAAATGATTTTTCTGCATCTATTGAAATTATCATGTGGTTTTTCTCCTTCCTTTCATTTATGTGATGAATAACATTGATAGATTTGCGAATATTGTACCAGACTTGCCTCCCCAGAATAAATCCCACTTGATCATGGTGTATGATTTTTTCCATATATTGTTGGATCCGGTTTGCTAATATTTTGTTGAGGATTTTAGCATCTATATTCATCAGGGATATTGGCCTATAATTTTCTTTCTTTGTGTTGTCTTTGCCTGGTTTTGGAATCAGAAGTATGCTTGCCTCATAAAAGGAGCTTGGAAGTCTTCCTTCCCCTAGAATTTTTTGAAAAGGCTTGAGATGAATAGGAGTTAGTTCTTCTATGAATAGTTGGTAGAATTCACTTGTCAAGCCATCTGGCCCAGGACTTTTCTTTGTTGGGAGTATTTTGATAACTGTTTCTATCTCATTTGGTGTAATCGGTCTGTTTAGGTTTTCTGATTTTTCCAGACTGATTTTTGGAAGATTGTATGTTTCAAGGAATTTGTCCATTTCATCTAGGTTGTCTGGTTTTTTGGCATACAGTTCTTCATAGTATTTTCTTACAATCCTTTGTATTTCTGTTGTGTCAGTTGTTATTTCTCCCCTCTCATATTTAATTTTATTTATTTGAGTCCTCTTTCTCTTTTTCTTGGTGAGTCTAGTTAAAGGTTTATCAATCTTGTTTACCTTTTCAAAGAACCAGCTCCTGGTTTCATTGATCTTCTGTATTGTTTCTTTAGTATCTATGTCATTTATTTCTGCTCTGATCTTTATTATTTTCTTCCTTCTACTACATTTAGGCTTTACTTGCTGTTCTTTTTCTAGTTCTTTTAGATGCAGGGTTAAGTTGTTTATTTGAGCTTTTTCTAGCTTCTTAAAATGTGCCTGTAGTGCTATGAACTTCAATCTCAGTATGTATTTATGCTTTTGCTGTGTCCCATAAATTTTGAGTTGATGTATGCTCATTATCATTTGTTTCTAGGAATTTTTTTATTTCTTCTTTGATCTCATTCTTAATTCGTTCGTTATTTAACAACCTGCTATTTAGTTTCCATGTCTTTGAGAATTTTTGAGCTTTTCTGTTGTGGTTGATTACTAGTTTCATGCCATTGTGATCAGAGAAAGTGTTTGACATGATTTCAATCTTCTTAAATTTGTTGAGACCACTTTTGTGCCCTAACATGTGGTCTATCCTAAAGAATGTATATTCTGCTGCTTTAGGGTGAAAGGTTCTGTAGATATCTATTAAATCGAGTTGATCTAGTGTGTCTTTTAAGTCTGCTGTTTCTTTGTTAATTTTCTTACTTGAGGATCTATCTAGTGATGTTAGTGGGGTATTAAAATCCCCTATTATTATAGTGTTGCTGTTGATCTCGCTCTTTATATTCAACAAAGTCTGCTTTATATATTTAGGTGTTCCTATATTAGGTGCCTAGATATTTATAATAGTTATATCTTCCTGTTGGATTGCTCCCTTTATCATTATATAGTGGCCTTCTTTATCTCTTACTATGTTCTTTGTTTTAAAGTCCATTTTGTCTGATATAAGTATTGCTACCCCAGCTCTTTTTTCATTTCCATTTGCATGAAATGTTTTTTTTTTTTCATTTTTTTACCTTCAACCTATGTGCATCTTTTGTTTTAAGGTGTGTCTCTTGTAGACAGCATATGTACGGGTCCTGTTTTCTTATCCATGCAGCTACCCTATGTTTTTTTATTAGATCATTTAATCCATTTACATTTAGGGTTATTATTGACATGTAATTGTTTATTGCTATTTTATTCTTTAATGCTGTATTTCTCTTTTGCTATATTCTTTTCCCACTTTGGTTTTTTTACACCATGCCCCTTAACATTACCTGCAGTATTTGTTTGGTTGTAATGAATTCCTTGTGGTTTTTTGTTGTCTGTGAATCTTTTTATTTCTCCTTCAATTTTAAATGATAGCCTTCCTGGATAAAATAGTCTTGGTTGTAGGTTCTTGTTCTGCATTACTTTGAATATTTCTTGCCATTCCCTTCTGGCCTCAAGTGTTTCTGTTGAGAAGTTGGATTTCATCCTGACGGGGGCTCCTTTGTAGGTGATAACTTTTTTTCTCTAGCAGCTTTTAATATTTTCTCTTTATCGCTTAGCTTTGGTATTTTAATTATGACGTGTCTTGGTGTAGGTTTCTTTGGGTTTTTCTTTAATGGAGTCCTTTGTGCTTCTTGGGCTTGTGAGAGTTTCTCTTGCATTAATTTAGGGAAGTTTTCAGCTATGATATGATTGAACAAAGTCTCTATCCCTTGTTCTTTTTCTTCTTCTTCAGGAACCCTTATGATGCAGATGTTATTTCTCTTCATGTTGTCACAGAGCTCTCTAAGAGTTTTCTCTGACTTTTTGAGTCCCTTTTCTCTTTTCTTCTCTGCTTTCATGCCTTTCTTCCAGCTGTCCTCCAACTTGCTGATTCAATCCTCAGCTGTATCCATTCTGTTTATAATTCCTTC
Organism: Saccopteryx leptura; assembly: GCF_036850995.1. Classification (NCBI taxonomy): domain Eukaryota; kingdom Metazoa; phylum Chordata; class Mammalia; order Chiroptera; family Emballonuridae; genus Saccopteryx; species Saccopteryx leptura. The sequence goes on from NC_089511.1 coordinate 95,697,232, forward strand.
CATTGTGGTCTTCATTTCTGATATTGTATTTGTCATCTCTGACTGATTCTTTTTTAATATTTTAATATCCTTTTTTATAGTTGCTATTTCTTTATTTATGTGTAAGTGATGACCATCCATTGTTGTTCTAAGATCCCTAAGCATCCTTACAATCATTAATTTAAACTCCGCATCTGGAAGTTTGATTATTTCAATATCACTTAGTTCATCTACTGAAGATCTCTCTTGTGGTTTCATTTGGATTGCACTTCTTTGTCTTCTCATTGTGCCTGGGTATCTGGGTTTATTCTTGTAGAGCTGGTTGAGTCTATGCTTGTTGTTGTCTGTCTCTAGTTTTTACTTGTGTTGTTTCTAAGTCTTCTTGGGTTGGCTTCAGTTATTATTTGTAATCCACTTTAGGATTTGGGCCATTTAGAAGTCTTGATTTGTTTGTTTTCTTAACAGGTGATTGTCTTGTTTGCTGATCTCAGCAGGGGGCTTACTTGAAACTTTATCCAGGAATGTGGTGGGTGTGACCTGAGGCTTTGAAATCTTCTTTTGCCAGTTAATCTCTCTGGGAGCGGGTTTCTTTCTCAGCTTCAGTAGGGGGAGGTGTATCTCAGATCTCCAAGGAGACATGAATTACTGCCCTCTTCCCCATTTCTCGTTTTCAGCTGAGGCTTGTTGCGCTGATTGGAGCTGGAGAGATGTCTGTATCTCTGTGTTCTGGAAGTACTTTTGTATTTTGCTTTGTGCAAGGATCAGCCCCTCCCCTAGTTATGGCCACCTCCAGCACTAAATGAGTCAGTTTTTTATGTCATTACCTATATTCCTCACCCCTCACCATCTGTCTTTCTCTTTCTCCTATCTTTTTGGAAGACAAGCATGCCCTTTCAACACTCCTTGTTCCCTGGTCACTGGGTAAGTGGCTGTGAGCAATATTTACTGCTCTTTATCCTTGGAATTGAGAGCCCAGCCTCACCACCCCCCACTGTTCCTGTAAGCAGGGGAGATTCAGGTGATCTCTACCAAGTTTGTTGTGGCTTCTTCTTTGCTCCTTGATTTTTGAAAGCTGTTCTTGTAGTCCAGATTTGGTTTTTCACACAGATGGTTCATAAATTAGTTTATAATCCAGTTCCATGGTATAAGCTGAGAGTCTGTGCGTCTGCTTACTCCAGTGCCATCTTCAGGTCTCTTTTTACTAGTTTTTTAGACAAAAAAACTAGCAGTTATTTGAAAAATAAGTTCTTTATTCACTTAGTGATGCTAAGCAGAAGCAGTACAGGTACCTTACTGTGTAACAAAACTGAGATCAATTTTAATTCCTAACATAGCTTTTTCTGAGTACACAAAGCTGTGTAACTTTGTATATAATTCAATAAATTTGAAAATATTCACTTGAGAAAAACTAACTCAGATACCTTGAAACTATATTTAGCAGAGACCCACGTGCAAAGAATAAGTAAATGAGTTTTTTCACAATACATTAAGAAATGAGTTGAAAAAATATATCTTAATAAGTATAAATTGATTTTTACTAGTTTTTTAGAAAAGGAAAGTGACAGTTCTTTGAAACATAATTCTTCATTCACATTGAGAGCTAAGGAGAAGCAGTACAGGTACATTACTATGTAACAAAACTGAGTCCAATTTCAATTCCTAACACTGCTTTACCTGAAGAGCAAACAGCTGTGGAACTCTTTTAAATACTGCAGTAAATTTGAAACCATACATGTGAAACACATTAATTCTAATAACTTAAAACTCTTCTTATACAAAACACACATGCAAAAAATAACTAAATGAGATATTTAACAATGCATTAAGAATTGTTTTGAAAAAACAGGTCTTCCTCAGTATGAATCAATTTTTACTACTTTTAAAACAAAAACTTAGTTATTAGAAACATAATTTTTTCATTCAGTTTGCGATGCTAAGAAGAAGCAGGTCAGAAACATCACCATGTAAGAAAACTGAGTCCTATTTCAATTACTAACACTGCTTTACCTGAAAAGCAAACAGCTGTATAACTCTTATAAATACTGCAGTAAATTTGAAACCATACACTTGAGAAAAACTAACTCAGATAACTTGAAACTCTTGTTAGCAGAAACACACATGCAATGAATTACTAAATGAGTTGTTTAACAATACATTAATAAACATGTTAAAAATATATCTTAATACATATAAATTGATTTTTACTAGTTTTTTAAAGAAGGTAACTACGTTATTTGAAAGATAATTCTTTCATTCACTTTGCAAGGCTAAGAAGAAGCAGTCCAAGAATATCAATGTGTAATAAAACTAAGTCCTATTAAAATAACTAACACTGCTTTACCTGAAGAGCAAACAGCTGTGTAACTTCTGTAAATACTGCTGTAAATTTTAAACCATACACGTGAAAGACATTAACTCAAATAATTTAAAACTCTTCTTATACGAAACTTACATGCAAAGAATACGTAAATGAGTTCTTTAACAAAGCATTAGGAAATATTTTGAAAAAATATATCTTCATAAGTATGAATCGATTTTTACTAGTTTTTTAGAGAAAAAACTAACAGTTATTAGAAACATAATTCTTTCCTTCACTTTCTGATGCTAAGCAGAAGCAGGTCATAAATATTACTGTGTAAGAAAACTGAATCTTATTTCAATTACTACCACTGCTTTACCTGAAAAGCAAACAGCTCTTGTAAATACTGCAGTAAATTTGAAACCATAAACGTGAGAGACATTAACTCAGATAAGTTGAAACTCTTGTTAGCATTATTCCATGTGCTAAAAATAATGAAATGAGTTGCTTAATAATGCATTAAGAAATTTCTTGAAAAAATATGTCTTCATAAGTATGAATTGGTTTTTACTAGTTTTGTTAAAGAAATAAAGTAACAGCTCTATGAAATCTAATTCTTTCATTGACTTTGAATGCTAAGGAGAACAAGTAAAAATGCATTACTGTGTAAAAACCTGAGTTCTATTTCAGATAAATTCACATCTTATTCGTAGAAACCTAGTGGGGAAGAATAACTAAATGACATATTTAACAATGCAATAAGAAATGTTTTGAAAAAATATATCTTCATTAGTATAAATTGATATTTTCTAGTTTTTTAGAGAAGAAAACTAACAGTTATTGGAAACATATTTCTTTCATTTACTTTGCGATGCTCAGCAGAAGCAGGTCAGAAACATTACTGTGTAAGAAAACAGTATTATTTCAATTACTGACACTGCTCTACTTAAAGAGCAAACAGCTGTACAACACTTGAAGATAGTGCAGTAAATTTGAAAGCATAACCTTGAGAAAAACTAACTCAGAGAACTTTAAACACTTGTTAGCAAAGACCCACGTGCAAAGAATAAGTACATGAATCATTTAAAAATGCATTATGAAAGGTGTTGAGAAAAATATATCTTCATATGTATGAATTGAGTTTTACTAGTTTTTTTAGAAAAGGAAACTGACAGTTCTTTGAAACATAATTCTTCATTCACATTGAGAGCTAAGGAGAAGCAGTACAGGTACATTACTGTGTAACAAAACTGAGTCCAATTTCAATTCCTAACACTGCTTTACCTGAAGAGCAAACAGCTGTGGAACTCTTTTAAATACTGCAGTAAATTTGAAACCATACACGTGAAACACATTAACTCTAATAACTTAAAACTCTTCTTATATGAAACCCACATGCAAAGAATTACTAAATGCATTATTTAACAATGCATTAAGAAATGTTTTGAAAAAATAGGTCTTCATCAGTATGAATCGATTTTTACTAGTTTTTAGAGAAGAAAACTAACAGTTATTAGAAACATAATTCTTTCATTCACTTTGCGATGCTAAGCAGAACCAGGTCAGAAACATTACTGTGTAAGACAACTGAGTCCTATTTTAATTACTTACACTGCTTTACTTAAAAGCAAACAGCTGTATAACTCTTGTAAATATTGCAGTAAATTTGAATTTGAAACCATGCACTTGAGAAAAACTAACTTAGATAATTTGAAACTCTTGTTAGCAGAAGCACACATGCAATGAATTACTAAATGAGTTGTTTAACAATACATTAAGAAACGTATTGAAAAATATATTTTAATATGTGTAAATTGATTTTTACTAGTTGTTTAAAGAAGGAAACTAAGTTATTTGAAAGATAATTCTTTTCTTCACTTTGCAAGGCTAAGAAGAAACAGTCCAAGAATATCAATGTGTAATAAAACTGAGTCCTATTAAAATAACTAACACTGCTTTACCTGAAGAGCAAAGAGCTGTGTAACTTCTGTAAATACTGCAGTAAATTTTAAACCATACACGTGAGACACATTAACTCAGATAACTTGAAACTATAGTTAGCAAAAGCTTACATGCAAAGAATAACGAAATGGGTCGTTTTACAATGCATTAGAAAATGTTTTGAAAAATATTTTTTCATAACTATGAATTGATTTTTACTAGTTTTTAGAGATGAAAACTAACAGTTATTTGAAATATAATTTTTTATTCATTTAGTGATGCTAAGCAGAAGCAGTAGAGCTACATTACCGTGTAACAAAACTGAGTTCTATTTTAATTCCTAACATAAATTTTTCTGAGGGCAAACAGCTGTGAAACTCTTGTAAATAATTCAATAAATTTGAAAACATACACTTGAGAAAAACTAACTCAGATATCTTGAAACTCTTGTTAGCAGAAACCCACGTGCAAAAAATAAGTAAATGAGTTGTTTCACAATACATTAAGAAATGAGTTGAAAAAATATATCTTAATAAGTATATATTAATTTTTCCTAGTTCTATAGAAAATGGAACTGACAGTATTGGAAACAAAATTCTTCATTCACTTTAAGAGCTAAAGAGAAGCAGTACAGTTACATTGCTGTGTAACAAAGCTGAGTCCAATTTCAATTCCTAACACTGCTTTACCAGAAGAACAAACAGCTGTGGAACTCTTTTAAATACTGCAGTAAATTTGAAACCATATACGTGAAACACATTAACTGTAATAACTTAAAACTCTTCTTATATGAAACCCACATGCAAAGAATAACTTAATGAGTTATTTAACAAAGCATTAGGAAAAGTTTTGTAAAAATATATCTTCATAAGTATGAATAGATTTTTACTAGTTTTTTAGAGAGGAAAACTCAGAGGTATTAGAAACATAATACTTTCATTCACTTTGCGATGCTAAGCAGGAGCAGGTGAGAAACATTACTGCGTAAAAAAACTGAGTTCTATTTCATTACTAACACTGCTTTAATTGAAGAGCAAAACAGCTATATAACTCTTGTAAATACTGCAGTAATTTTAAAAACATACACTTGAGAAAAACTAACTCAGATAACTTGAAACTCTTGTTAGCAGAAACACACGTACAAAAAATTACTAAAAGAGATGTTTAACAATATATTAAGAAATGTGTTGAAAAAATATATCTTAAAAAGTATGAATTGATTTTGACTGGTTTTTTAAGATGGAAACTAAGTTATTTGAAAGATAATATTTTCATTCATTTTGTGATGCTAAGCAGAAGCAGTAAAAGAACATAACTGTATAATAAAACTGAGTCCAATTTCAATTACTAACACTGCTTTACTTAAAGAGGAAAAAGTTGTATAACTCTTGAAGATAGTGCAGTAAATTTGAAAGCATACATTTGAGAAAAACTAACTCAGAGAACTTGAAACACTTGTTAGCATAGACCCATGTGCAAAGAATAAGTACATGAATCATTTAACAATGCATTATGAAAGGTGTTGAGAAAAATATATCTTCATATGTATGAATTGATTTTTACTAGTTTTTTAGAAAAGGAAACTGACAGTTCTTTGAAACATAATTCTTCATTCACATTGAGAGCTAAGAAGAAGCAGTACAGGTACGTTACTGTGCAACAAAACTGAGTCCAATTTCAATTCCTAACACTGCTTTACCAAAAGAGCAAACAGTTATGTAACTCTTTTAAATACTGCAGTAAATTTGAAACAATACACGTGAAACACATTAACTCTAATAACTTAAAACTCTTCTGATATGAAAGTCACATGCAAAGAATAACTAAATGAGATATTTAAAAATGCATTAAAAATTATTTTGAAAAAACAGGTCTTCATCAGTATGAATCAATTTTTACTAGTTTTTAGAGACGAAAACTAACAGTTATTAGAAACATAATTTTTTCATTCACTTTGCAATGCTAAGCAGAAGCAGGTCAGAAATATTACTGTGTAAGAAAACTAAATCTTATTTCAATTACTAACACTGCTTTACCTGAAAAGCAAACAGCTGTATAACTCTTGTAAATATTGCAGTAAATTTGAAACCATACACTTGAGAAAAACTAACTCAGGTAACTTGAAACTCTTGTTAGAAGAAACACACATGCAATGAATTACTAAATGAGTTCTTTTAACAATACATTAAGAAACATGTTGAAAAATATATCTTAATACATATAAATTAATTTTTACTAGTTTTTACAGAAGGAAACTAAGTTATTTGAAAGATAATTCTTTCATTTTATTTGCAAGGCTAAGAAGAAGCAGTCCAAGAATATTAATGTGTAAAAAATCTGAGTCCTATTAAAAAAACTAACACTGCTTTACCTGAAGAGCAAAGAGCTGTGTAACTTCTGTAAATACTGCAGTAAATTTTAAAACATCCACGTGAAACACATTAACTCTAATAACTTAAAACTCTTCTCATATGAAACCAACATGCAAAGAATAACTAAATGAGTTATTTAACAAAGCATTAGAAAATGTTTTGAAAAAATATATCTTCATAACTATGAATCAATCTTTACTAGTTTTTTAGAGATGAAAACTAAGTTATTTGAAACATAATTTCTTTATTCACTTAGCTATGCTAAGCAGAAGCAGTACAGGTACATTACCATGTAACAAAACTGAGTTCTGTTTTAATTCCTAACATAGCCCTTTCTGAGTGCAAACAGCTGTGTAACTCTTGTAAATAATTCAATAAATTGGAAAACACACTTGCAAAAAACTAACTCAAATATCTTGAAACTCTTATTAGCAGAGACCAATGTGCAAAGAATAAGTAAATGAGTTGTTTCACAATACATTAAGAATTGAGTTGAAAAAATATATTTTTTTTTTATAATTTTATTTTTTTAATGGGGTGACATCAATAAATCAGGATACATATATTCAAAGATAACAAGTCCAGGTTATCTTGTCGTTCAATTATGTTGCATACCCACCACCCAAAGTCAGATTGTCCTCTGTCACCTTCTATCTTGTTTTCTTTGTGCCCCTCCCCACCCCCTATCCCTCTCCCATTCCCCCCTCCACCCTCGTAACCACCACACTCTTATAAATGTCTCTTAGTTTCACTATTATGTCCCACCTACGTATGGAATAATACAGTTCCTGTTTTTTTTTCTGATTTACATATTTCGCTTCGTATCATGTTATCAAGATCCCACCATTTTGCTGTAAATGTTCCGATGTCATCATTTCTTATGGCTGAGTAGTATTCCATAGTGTATATGTGCCACATCTTCTTTATCCAGTCATCTATTGATGGGATTTTTGGTTGTTTCCATGTCCTGGCCACTGTGAACAATGCTGCAATAAACATGGGGCTGCATGTGTCTTTACGTATCAATGTTTCTGAGTTTTTGGGATATATACCCAGTAGAGGGATTGCTGGGTCATAAGGTAGTTCTATTTTCAGTTTTTTGAGGAACCACCATATTTTCTTCCATAATGGTTGTACTACTTTACATTCCCACCAACAGTGTATGAGGGTTCCTTTTTCTCCACAGCCTCTCCAACATTTGCTGTTACCTGACTTGCTAATAACAGCTAATCGAACAGGTGTGAGGTGGTATCACATTGCCATTTTGATTTGCATTTCTCTAATAGCTAAAGAAGATGAGCATCTTTTCATATATCTATTGGCCATTTGTATTTCTTCCTGGAAGAAGTGTCTATTCATATCCTCTTCCATTTTTTTATTGGATTGTTTGTTTGTTTGTTGTTGAGTTTTATGAGTTCTTTGTATATTTTGGATATTAGGCCCTTATCTGAGCTGTCGTTTGAAAAAATCATTTCCCATTTAGTTGGCTTTCTGTTTATTTTGTTATCAGTTTCTCTTGCTGAGCAAAAACTTCTTAGTCTGATGTAGTCCCATTCATTAATTTTTGCCTTCACTTCTCTTGCCATTGGAGTCAAATTCATAAAATGCTCTTTAAAACCCAGGTCCATGAGTTGAGTACCTATGTCTTCTTCTATGTACTTAATTGTTTCAGGTCTTATGTTTAGATCTTTGATCCATTTTGAGTTAATTTTTGTACAGGGGGAGAGATTGTAGTCCAGTTTCATTCTTTTGCATGTGGCTTTCCAGTTTTCCCAGCACCATTTATTGAAGAGGCTTTCTTTTCTCCATTGTGTGTTGTTGGCCCCTTTATCAAAAATTATTTGACTATATATATGTGGTTTTATTTCTGGACTTTCTATTCTGTTCCATTGGTCTGAGTGTCTATTTTTCTGCCAATACCATGCTGTTTTGATTGTCGTGGCCCTATAATAGAGTTTGAAGTCAGGTATTGAAATGCCCCTAGCTTCATTCTTTTTCTTTAGGATTGCTTTGGCTATTCAGGGTTTTTTATAGTTCCATATAAATCTGATGATTTTTTGCTCTATTTCTTTAAAAAACGTCATTGGAAGTTTGATGGGAATTGCATTAAATTTGTATATTGCTTTGGGTAATATAGCCATCTTGATTATATTTATTCTTCCTAGCCAAGAACAAGGTATATTCTTCCATCTCATTATATCTTTTTCGATTTCCCTTAACAATGGTTTATAGTTTTCATTATATAAGTCCTTTACATTCTTTGTTATGTTTATTCCTAAGTATTTTATTTTTTTGTTGCAATCGTGAAGGGGATTATTCTTTTGAGTTCCTTCTCAGTTGTTTCATTGTTGGCATATAGAAAGGCTATTGACTTCTGTATGTTAATTTTGTATCCTGTGACCTTACTGTATTGGCTTATTGTTTCTAGTAGTCTTTTTGTGGATTCTTTGGGGTTTTCGATGTATAGTATCATATCATCTGCAAAAAGTGATACCTTTACTTCTTCTTTTCCGATATGGATGCCTTTTATTTCTTTGTCTTGTCTGATTGCTCTGGCTAGAACCTCTAGTACCACATTAAATAAGAGTGGAGAGAGTGGACAACCCTGTCTTGTTCCTGATTTAAGGGGGAAAGCCTTCAGTTTAGTGCCATTTAATATGATGTTAGCTGATGGTTTATCATATATGGCCTTTATCATGTTGAGATATTTTCCTTCTATACCCATTTTGTTGAGAGTCTTAAACATAAAATTGTGTTGTATTTTATCGAAAGCCTTTTCTGCGTCTATTGATAAGATCATGTGGTTTTTGTTCTTTGTTTTGTTGATATGGTGTATTACATTAACCGTTTTACGTATGTTGAACCATCCTTGAGATTCTGGGATGAATCCCACTTGATCATGATGTATTATTTTTTTAATATGTTGTTGTATTCGATTTGCTAGTATTTTGTTTAGTATTTTAGCATCTGTATTCATTAGAGATATTGGTCTGTAGTTTTCTTTTTTTGTGCCATCCTTGCCTGGTTTTGGTATGAGGGTTATGTTGGCTTCGTAAAATGTGTTTGGAAGTATTGCTTCTTCTTCAATTTTTTGGAAGACTTTGAGTAGAATAGGAACCAAGTCTTCTTTGAATGTTTGAAAAAAATATATCTTAATAAATAAGTATATCTTGATTTTGACTAGTTTTTCAGAAAAGGTAACTGACAGTTTTTTGAAACATAATTCTTCATTCACTTTGAGAGCTAAGAAGGAACAGTACAGGTACATTACTGTGTGACGAAACTGAGTCCAATATCTATTGCTAACACTGCTTTACCTGAAGAGCAAACAGCTGTGTAACTCTTTTAAATACTGCAGTAAATTTGAAACGATAAACATGAAACACATTAACACTAATAACTTAAAACTCTTCTTATGCGAAACCTACATGTAAAGAATAACTAAATGAGTTATTTTAAAAGCATTAGGAAATGTTTTGAAAAAATATATCTTCATAAGTATGAATCGATTTTTACTAGTTTTTTAAAGAAGAAAACTAACAGTTATTAGAAACATAAATCTTTCATTCAATTTGCGATGCTTAGCAGAAGCAGGTCAGAAAAATTACTGTGTAAGAAAATTGATGCCTGTTTCAATTTCTAACACTACATTACCTAAAGATCATACAGCTGTGTAACTCTTTTAAATAAACCAGTAAATTCAAAACCATACCCTTGAAAGATACTAACTCAGATAAGTTGAAACTCTTGTTAGCAAAAACACAAGTAAATGAATAACTAAATTAGTCATTGAACATTTCATTAAGAAACTTGTTGAAAAAATATATCTTTATAAGTATGAACTGGTTTTTACTAGTTTTTATTTTTCAGTTTTCTTTTTTTTATTAAATTTGTATTAATGGTAATGGGATGACATTAATAATTCAGTGTACATATATTCAAAGAAAATATGTCTAGGTTATTTTGTCATTAAATTATGTTGCATGCCCCTCGCCCAAAGTCAGATTGTCCTCCACCACCCTCTATCTAGTTCTCTGTGCCCCTCCCCCTCCCCCTAACTCTCTCCCTCCCTCCCTCCCATGTCCTCCCTCACCCCACCCCTGGTAACCACCACACTCCTGTCCATGTCTCTTAGTCTCATTTTTATGTTCCACCAATGTATGGAATCATGTAGTTCTTGTTTTTTTCTGATTTACTTATTTCACTCCGTATAATGTTATCAAGATCCCACCATTTTGCTGTAAATAATCTGATGTCATCATTTATTATGGCTGAGTAGTATTCCATAGAGTATATGTGCCACATCTTCTTTATCCAGTCTTTTATTGAAGGGCTTTTTGGTTGTTTCCATGTCTTGGCCACTGTGAACACTGGTGCAATGAACATGGGGCTACATGTGTCTTTACGTATCAATGTTTCTGAGGTTTTGGGGTATATACCAAGTAGAGGGATTGCTGGGTCATAAGGTAGTTCTATTTGCAGTTTTTTGAGGAACCACCATACTTTCCTCCATAATGGTTGTACTACTTTACAGTCCCACCAACAGTGGATGAGAGTTCCCTTTTCTCCGCAGCCTCTCCAACATTTGCTATTACCCATCTTGTTGATAATATCTAATCTAACAGGGGTGAGGTGGTATCTCATTGTAGTTTTGATTTGCATTTCTCTAATAACTAATGAAGCTGAGCATCTTTTCATATATCTGTTGGCCATTTGTATCTCTTCCTGGGAGAAGTGTCTGTTCATGTCCTCTTCCCATTTTTTTATTGGATTGTTTGTTTGTTTGTTTGTTGTTGAGTTTTATGAGTTCTTTGTATATTTTGGATATTAGGCCCTTATCTGAGCTGTCGTTTGAAAAAATCATTTCCCATTTAGTTGGCTTTCTGTTTATTTTGTTATCAGTTTCTCTTGCTGAGCAAAAACTTCTTAGTCTGATGTAGTCCCATTCATTAATTTTTGCCTTCACTTCTCTTGCCATTGGAGTCAAATTCATAAAATGCTCTTTAAAACCCAGGTCCATGAGTTGAGTACCTATGTCTTCTTCTATGTACTTAATTGTTTCAGGTCTTATGTTTAGATCTTTGATCCATTTTGAGTTAATTTTTGTACAGGGGGAGAGATTGTAGTCCAGTTTCATTCTTTTGCATGTGGCTTTCCAGTTTTCCCAGCACCATTTATTGAAGAGGCTTTCTTTTCTCCATTGTGTGTTGTTGGCCCCTTTATCAAAAATTATTTGACTATATATATGTGGTTTTATTTCTGGACTTTCTATTCTGTTCCATTGGTCTGAGTGTCTATTTTTCTGCCAATACCATGCTGTTTTGATTGTCGTGGCCCTATAATAGAGTTTGAAGTCAGGTATTGAAATGCCCCCAGCTTCATTCTTTTTCTTTAGGATTGCTTTGGCTATTCAGGGTTTTTTATAGTTCCATATAAATCTGATGATTTTTTGCTCTATTTCTTTAAAAAACGTCATTGGAAGTTTGATGGGAATTGCATTAAATTTGTATATTGCTTTGGGTAATATAGCCATCTTGATTATATTTATTCTTCCTAGCCAAGAACAAGGTATATTCTTCCATCTCATTATATCTTTTTCGATTTCCCTTAACAATGGTTTATAGTTTTCATTATATAAGTCCTTTACATTCTTTGTTATGTTTATTCCTAAGTATTTTATTTTTTTGTTGCAATCGTGAAGGGGATTATTCTTTTGAGTTCCTTCTCAGTTGTTTCATTGTTGGCATATAGAAAGGCTATTGACTTCTGTATGTTAATTTTGTATCCTGTGACCTTACTGTATTGGCTTATTGTTTCTAGTAGTCTTTTTGTGGATTCTTTGGGGTTTTCGATGTATAGTATCATATCATCTGCAAAAAGTGATACCTTTACTTCTTCTTTTCCGATATGGATGCCTTTTATTTCTTTGTCTTGTCTGATTGCTCTGGCTAGAACCTCTAGTACCACATTAAATAAGAGTGGAGAGAGTGGACAACCCTGTCTTGTTCCTGATTTAAGGGGGAAAGCCTTCAGTTTAGTGCCATTTAATATGATGTTAGCTGATGGTTTATCATATATGGCCTTTATCATGTTGAGATATTTTCCTTCTATACCCATTTTGTTGAGAGTCTTAAACATAAAATTGTGTTGTATTTTATCGAAAGCCTTTTCTGCGTCTATTGATAAGATCATGTGGTTTTTGTTCTTTGTTTTGTTGATATGGTGTATTACATTAACCGTTTTACGTATGTTGAACCATCCTTGAGATTCTGGGATGAATCCCACTTGATCATGATGTATTATTTTTTTAATATGTTGTTGTATTCGATTTGCTAGTATTTTGTTTAGTATTTTAGCATCTGTATTCATTAGAGATATTGGTCTGTAGTTTTCTTTTTTTGTGCCATCCTTGCCTGGTTTTGGTATGAGGGTTATGTTGGCTTCGTAAAATGTGTTTGGAAGTATTGCTTCTTCTTCAATTTTTTGGAAGACTTTGAGTAGAATAGGAACCAAGTCTTCTTTGAATGTTTGAAAAAAATATATCTTAATAAATAAGTATATCTTGATTTTGACTAGTTTTTCAGAAAAGGTAACTGACAGTTTTTTGAAACATAATTCTTCATTCACTTTGAGAGCTAAGAAGGATCAGTACAGGTACATTACTGTGTGACGAAACTGAGTCCAATATCTATTGCTAACACTGCTTTACCTGAAGAGCAAACAGCTGTGTAACTCTTTTAAATACTGCAGTAAATTTGAAACGATAAACATGAAACACATTAACACTAATAACTTAAAACTCTTCTTATGCGAAACCTACATGTAAAGAATAACTAAATGAGTTATTTAAAAAGCATTAGGAAATGTTTTGAAAAAATATATCTTCATAAGTATGAATCGATTTTTACTAGTTTTTTAAAGAAGAAAACTAACAGTTATTAGAAACATAAATCTTTCATTCAATTTGCGATGCTTAGCAGAAGCAGGTCAGAAAAATTACTGTGTAAGAAAATTGATGCCTGTTTCAATTTCTAACACTACATTACCTAAAGATCATACAGCTGTGTAACTCTTTTAAATAAACCAGTAAATTCAAAACCATACCCTTGAAAAATACTAACTCAGATAAGTTGAAACTCTTGTTAGCAAAAACACAAGTAAATGAATAACTAAATTAGTCATTGAACATTTCATTAAGAAACTTGTTGAAAAAATATATCTTTATAAGTATGAACTGGTTTTTACTAGTTTTTATTTTTCAGTTTTCTTTTTTTTTAATAAATTTGTATTAATGGTAATGGGATGACATTAATAATTCAGTGTACATATATTCAAAGAAAATATGTCTAGGTTATTTTGTCATTAAATTATGTTGCATGCCCCTCGCCCAAAGTCAGATTGTCCTCCACCACCCTCTATCTAGTTCTCTGTGCCCCTCCCCCTCCCCCTAACTCTCTCCCTCCCTCCCTCCCATGTCCTCCCTCACCCCACCCCTGGTAACCACCACACTCCTGTCCATGTCTCTTAGTCTCATTTTTATGTTCCACCAATGTATGGAATCATGTAGTTCTTGTTTTTTTCTGATTTACTTATTTCACTCCGTATAATGTTATCAAGATCCCACCATTTTGCTGTAAATAATCTGATGTCATCATTTATTATGGCTGAGTAGTATTCCATAGAGTATATGTGCCACATCTTCTTTATCCAGTCTTTTATTGAAGGGCTTTTTGGTTGTTTCCATGTCTTGGCCACTGTGAACACTGGTGCAATGAACATGGGGCTACATGTGTCTTTACGTATCAATGTTTCTGAGGTTTTGGGGTATATACCAAGTAGAGGGATTGCTGGGTCATAAGGTAGTTCTATTTGCAGTTTTTTGAGGAACCACCATACTTTCCTCCATAATGGTTGTACTACTTTACAGTCCCACCAACAGTGGATGAGAGTTCCCTTTTCTCCGCAGCCTCTCCAACATTTGCTATTACCCATCTTGTTGATAATATCTAATCTAACAGGGGTGAGGTGGTATCTCATTGTAGTTTTGATTTGCATTTCTCTAATAACTAATGAAGCTGAGCATCTTTTCATATATCTGTTGGCCATTTGTATCTCTTCCTGGGAGAAGTGTCTGTTCATGTCCTCTTCCCATTTTTTTATTGGATTGTTTGTTTGTTTGTTTGTTGTTGAGTTTTATGAGTTCTTTGTATATTTTGGATATTAGGCCCTTATCTGAGCTGTCGTTTGAAAAAATCATTTCCCATTTAGTTGGCTTTCTGTTTATTTTGTTATCAGTTTCTCTTGCTGAGCAAAAACTTCTTAGTCTGATGTAGTCCCATTCATTAATTTTTGCCTTCACTTCTCTTGCCATTGGAGTCAAATTCATAAAATGCTCTTTAAAACCCAGGTCCATGAGTTGAGTACCTATGTCTTCTTCTATGTACTTAATTGTTTCAGGTCTTATGTTTAGATCTTTGATCCATTTTGAGTTAATTTTTGTACAGGGGGAGAGATTGTAGTCCAGTTTCATTCTTTTGCATGTGGCTTTCCAGTTTTCCCAGCACCATTTATTGAAGAGGCTTTCTTTTCTCCATTGTGTGTTGTTGGCCCCTTTATCAAAAATTATTTGACTATATATATGTGGTTTTATTTCTGGACTTTCTATTCTGTTCCATTGGTCTGAGTGTCTATTTTTCTGCCAATACCATGCTGTTTTGATTGTCGTGGCCCTATAATAGAGTTTGAAGTCAGGTATTGAAATGCCCCCAGCTTCATTCTTTTTCTTTAGGATTGCTTTGGCTATTCAGGGTTTTTTATAGTTCCATATAAATCTGATGATTTTTTGCTCTATTTCTTTAAAAAACGTCATTGGAAGTTTGATGGGAATTGCATTAAATTTGTATATTGCTTTGGGTAATATAGCCATCTTGATTATATTTATTCTTCCTAGCCAAGAACAAGGTATATTCTTCCATCTCATTATATCTTTTTCGATTTCCCTTAACAATGGTTTATAGTTTTCATTATATAAGTCCTTTACATTCTTTGTTATGTTTATTCCTAAGTATTTTATTTTTTTGTTGCAATCGTGAAGGGGATTATTCTTTTGAGTTCCTTCTCAGTTGTTTCATTGTTGGCATATAGAAAGGCTATTGACTTCTGTATGTTAATTTTGTATCCTGTGACCTTACTGTATTGGCTTATTGTTTCTAGTAGTCTTTTTGTGGATTCTTTGGGGTTTTCGATGTATAGTATCATATCATCTGCAAAAAGTGATACCTTTACTTCTTCTTTTCCGATATGGATGCCTTTTATTTCTTTGTCTTGTCTGATTGCTCTGGCTAGAACCTCTAGTACCACATTAAATAAGAGTGGAGAGAGTGGACAACCCTGTCTTGTTCCTGATTTAAGGGGGAAAGCCTTCAGTTTAGTGCCATTTAATATGATGTTAGCTGATGGTTTATCATATATGGCCTTTATCATGTTGAGATATTTTCCTTCTATACCCATTTTGTTGAGAGTCTTAAACATAAAATTGTGTTGTATTTTATCGAAAGCCTTTTCTGCGTCTATTGATAAGATCATGTGGTTTTTGTTCTTTGTTTTGTTGATATGGTGTATTACATTAACCGTTTTACGTATGTTGAACCATCCTTGAGATTCTGGGATGAATCCCACTTGATCATGATGTATTATTTTTTTAATATGTTGTTGTATTCGATTTGCTAGTATTTTGTTTAGTATTTTAGCATCTGTATTCATTAGAGATATTGGTCTGTAGTTTTCTTTTTTTGTGCCATCCTTGCCTGGTTTTGGTATGAGGGTTATGTTGGCTTCGTAAAATGTGTTTGGAAGTATTGCTTCTTCTTCAATTTTTTGGAAGACTTTGAGTAGAATAGGAACCAAGTCTTCTTTGAATGTTTGAAAAAAATATATCTTAATAAATAAGTATATCTTGATTTTGACTAGTTTTTCAGAAAAGGTAACTGACAGTTTTTTGAAACATAATTCTTCATTCACTTTGAGAGCTAAGAAGGAACAGTACAGGTACATTACTGTGTGACGAAACTGAGTCCAATATCTATTGCTAACACTGCTTTACCTGAAGAGCAAACAGCTGTGTAACTCTTTTAAATACTGCAGTAAATTTGAAACGATAAACATGAAACACATTAACACTAATAACTTAAAACTCTTCTTATGCGAAACCTACATGTAAAGAATAACTAAATGAGTTATTTTAAAAGCATTAGGAAATGTTTTGAAAAAATATATCTTCATAAGTATGAATCGATTTTTACTAGTTTTTTAAAGAAGAAAACTAACAGTTATTAGAAACATAAATCTTTCATTCAATTTGCGATGCTTAGCAGAAGCAGGTCAGAAAAATTACTGTGTAAGAAAATTGATGCCTGTTTCAATTTCTAACACTACATTACCTAAAGATCATACAGCTGTGTAACTCTTTTAAATAAACCAGTAAATTCAAAACCATACCCTTGAAAGATACTAACTCAGATAAGTTGAAACTCTTGTTAGCAAAAACACAAGTAAATGAATAACTAAATTAGTCATTGAACATTTCATTAAGAAACTTGTTGAAAAAATATATCTTTATAAGTATGAACTGGTTTTTACTAGTTTTTATTTTTCAGTTTTCTTTTTTTTTAATAAATTTGTATTAATGGTAATGGGATGACATTAATAATTCAGTGTACATATATTCAAAGAAAATATGTCTAGGTTATTTTGTCATTAAATTATGTTGCATGCCCCTCGCCCAAAGTCAGATTGTCCTCCACCACCCTCTATCTAGTTCTCTGTGCCCCTCCCCCTCCCCCTAACTCTCTCCCTCCCTCCCTCCCATGTCCTCCCTCACCCCACCCCTGGTAACCACCACACTCCTGTCCATGTCTCTTAGTCTCATTTTTATGTTCCACCAATGTATGGAATCATGTAGTTCTTGTTTTTTTCTGATTTACTTATTTCACTCCGTATAATGTTATCAAGATCCCACCATTTTGCTGTAAATAATCTGATGTCATCATTTATTATGGCTGAGTAGTATTCCATAGAGTATATGTGCCACATCTTCTTTATCCAGTCTTTTATTGAAGGGCTTTTTGGTTGTTTCCATGTCTTGGCCACTGTGAACACTGGTGCAATGAACATGGGGCTACATGTGTCTTTACGTATCAATGTTTCTGAGGTTTTGGGGTATATACCAAGTAGAGGGATTGCTGGGTCATAAGGTAGTTCTATTTGCAGTTTTTTGAGGAACCACCATACTTTCCTCCATAATGGTTGTACTACTTTACAGTCCCACCAACAGTGGATGAGAGTTCCCTTTTCTCCGCAGCCTCTCCAACATTTGCTATTACCCATCTTGTTGATAATATCTAATCTAACAGGGGTGAGGTGGTATCTCATTGTAGTTTTGATTTGCATTTCTCTAATAACTAATGAAGCTGAGCATCTTTTCATATATCTGTTGGCCATTTGTATCTCTTCCTGGGAGAAGTGTCTGTTCATGTCCTCTTCCCATTTTTTTATTGGATTGTTTGTTTGTTTGTTTGTTGTTGAGTTTTATGAGTTCTTTGTATATTTTGGATATTAGGCCCTTATCTGAGCTGTCGTTTGAAAAAATCATTTCCCATTTAGTTGGCTTTCTGTTTATTTTGTTATCAGTTTCTCTTGCTGAGCAAAAACTTCTTAGTCTGATGTAGTCCCATTCATTAATTTTTGCCTTCACTTCTCTTGCCATTGGAGTCAAATTCATAAAATGCTCTTTAAAACCCAGGTCCATGAGTTGAGTACCTATGTCTTCTTCTATGTACTTAATTGTTTCAGGTCTTATGTTTAGATCTTTGATCCATTTTGAGTTAATTTTTGTACAGGGGGAGAGATTGTAGTCCAGTTTCATTCTTTTGCATGTGGCTTTCCAGTTTTCCCAGCACCATTTATTGAAGAGGCTTTCTTTTCTCCATTGTGTGTTGTTGGCCCCTTTATCAAAAATTATTTGACTATATATATGTGGTTTTATTTCTGGACTTTCTATTCTGTTCCATTGGTCTGAGTGTCTATTTTTCTGCCAATACCATGCTGTTTTGATTGTCGTGGCCCTATAATAGAGTTTGAAGTCAGGTATTGAAATGCCCCCAGCTTCATTCTTTTTCTTTAGGATTGCTTTGGCTATTCAGGGTTTTTTATAGTTCCATATAAATCTGATGATTTTTTGCTCTATTTCTTTAAAAAACGTCATTGGAAGTTTGATGGGAATTGCATTAAATTTGTATATTGCTTTGGGTAATATAGCCATCTTGATTATATTTATTCTTCCTAGCCAAGAACAAGGTATATTCTTCCATCTCATTATATCTTTTTCGATTTCCCTTAACAATGGTTTATAGTTTTCATTATATAAGTCCTTTACATTCTTTGTTATGTTTATTCCTAAGTATTTTATTTTTTTGTTGCAATCGTGAAGGGGATTATTCTTTTGAGTTCCTTCTCAGTTGTTTCATTGTTGGCATATAGAAAGGCTATTGACTTCTGTATGTTAATTTTGTATCCTGTGACCTTACTGTATTGGCTTATTGTTTCTAGTAGTCTTTTTGTGGATTCTTTGGGGTTTTCGATGTATAGTATCATATCATCTGCAAAAAGTGATACCTTTACTTCTTCTTTTCCGATATGGATGCCTTTTATTTCTTTGTCTTGTCTGATTGCTCTGGCTAGAACCTCTAGTACCACATTAAATAAGAGTGGAGAGAGTGGACAACCCTGTCTTGTTCCTGATTTAAGGGGGAAAGCCTTCAGTTTAGTGCCATTTAATATGATGTTAGCTGATGGTTTATCATATATGGCCTTTATCATGTTGAGATATTTTCCTTCTATACCCATTTTGTTGAGAGTCTTAAACATAAAATTGTGTTGTATTTTATCGAAAGCCTTTTCTGCGTCTATTGATAAGATCATGTGGTTTTTGTTCTTTGTTTTGTTGATATGGTGTATTACATTAACCGTTTTACGTATGTTGAACCATCCTTGAGATTCTGGGATGAATCCCACTTGATCATGATGTATTATTTTTTTAATATGTTGTTGTATTCGATTTGCTAGTATTTTGTTTAGTATTTTAGCATCTGTATTCATTAGAGATATTGGTCTGTAGTTTTCTTTTTTTGTGCCATCCTTGCCTGGTTTTGGTATGAGGGTTATGTTGGCTTCGTAAAATGTGTTTGGAAGTATTGCTTCTTCTTCAATTTTTTGGAAGACTTTGAGTAGAATAGGAACCAAGTCTTCTTTGAATGTTTGAAAAAAATATATCTTAATAAATAAGTATATCTTGATTTTGACTAGTTTTTCAGAAAAGGTAACTGACAGTTTTTTGAAACATAATTCTTCATTCACTTTGAGAGCTAAGAAGGAACAGTACAGGTACATTACTGTGTGACGAAACTGAGTCCAATATCTATTGCTAACACTGCTTTACCTGAAGAGCAAACAGCTGTGTAACTCTTTTAAATACTGCAGTAAATTTGAAACGATAAACATGAAACACATTAACACTAATAACTTAAAACTCTTCTTATGCGAAACCTACATGTAAAGAATAACTAAATGAGTTATTTTAAAAGCATTAGGAAATGTTTTGAAAAAATATATCTTCATAAGTATGAATCGATTTTTACTAGTTTTTTAAAGAAGAAAACTAACAGTTATTAGAAACATAAATCTTTCATTCAATTTGCGATGCTTAGCAGAAGCAGGTCAGAAAAATTACTGTGTAAGAAAATTGATGCCTGTTTCAATTTCTAACACTACATTACCTAAAGATCATACAGCTGTGTAACTCTTTTAAATAAACCAGTAAATTCAAAACCATACCCTTGAAAGATACTAACTCAGATAAGTTGAAACTCTTGTTAGCAAAAACACAAGTAAATGAATAACTAAATTAGTCATTGAACATTTCATTAAGAAACTTGTTGAAAAAATATATCTTTATAAGTATGAACTGGTTTTTACTAGTTTTTATTTTTCAGTTTTCTTTTTTTTTAATAAATTTGTATTAATGGTAATGGGATGACATTAATAATTCAGTGTACATATATTCAAAGAAAATATGTCTAGGTTATTTTGTCATTAAATTATGTTGCATGCCCCTCGCCCAAAGTCAGATTGTCCTCCACCACCCTCTATCTAGTTCTCTGTGCCCCTCCCCCTCCCCCTAACTCTCTCCCTCCCTCCCTCCCATGTCCTCCCTCACCCCACCCCTGGTAACCACCACACTCCTGTCCATGTCTCTTAGTCTCATTTTTATGTTCCACCAATGTATGGAATCATGTAGTTCTTGTTTTTTTCTGATTTACTTATTTCACTCCGTATAATGTTATCAAGATCCCACCATTTTGCTGTAAATAATCTGATGTCATCATTTATTATGGCTGAGTAGTATTCCATAGAGTATATGTGCCACATCTTCTTTATCCAGTCTTTTATTGAAGGGCTTTTTGGTTGTTTCCATGTCTTGGCCACTGTGAACACTGGTGCAATGAACATGGGGCTACATGTGTCTTTACGTATCAATGTTTCTGAGGTTTTGGGGTATATACCAAGTAGAGGGATTGCTGGGTCATAAGGTAGTTCTATTTGCAGTTTTTTGAGGAACCACCATACTTTCCTCCATAATGGTTGTACTACTTTACAGTCCCACCAACAGTGGATGAGAGTTCCCTTTTCTCCGCAGCCTCTCCAACATTTGCTATTACCCATCTTGTTGATAATATCTAATCTAACAGGGGTGAGGTGGTATCTCATTGTAGTTTTGATTTGCATTTCTCTAATAAACTAATGAAGCTGAGCATCTTTTCATATATCTGTTGGCCATTTGTATCTCTTCCTGGGAGAAGTGTCTGTTCATGTCCTCTTCCCATTTTTTTATTGGATTGTTTGTTTGTTTGTTTGTTGTTGAGTTTTATGAGTTCTTTGTAAATTTTGGATATTAGGCCCTTATCTGAGCTGTCGTTTGAAAATATCATTTCCCATTTAGTTGGCTGTCTGTTTATTTTGATATCAGTTTCTCTTGCTGAGCAAAAACTTTTTATTCTGATGTAGTCCCATTCATTTATCTTTGCCTTCACTTCTCTTGCCATTGGAGTCAAGTTCATAAAATGTTCTTTAAAACCCAGATCCATGATTTTAGTACCTATGTCTTCTTCTATGTACTTTATTGTTTCAGGTCTTATATTTAGGTCTTTGATCCATTTTGAATTACTTTTAGTACACGGGGACAGGCTGTAGTCGAGTTTCATTCTTTTGCATGTGTTTCCAGTTTTCCCAACACCATTTGTTGAAGAGGCTTTCTTTTCTGCATTGTGTGTTGTTGGCCCCTTTATCAAAGATTACTTCACCATATATATGTGGTTTTATTTCTGGGCTTTCTATTCTGTTCCATTGGTCTGAGTGTCTATTTTTCTGCCAATACCATGCTGTTTGATTATCGTGGCCCTATAATATAGTTTAAAGTCAGGTATTGTAATTCCCCCAGCTTCATTCTTTTTCCTTAAGATTGTTTTGGCTATTCGGGGTTTTTTATAGTTCCATATAAATCTGATGATTTTTTGATCCATTTCTTTAAAAAACCTCATAGGAATTTTGATGGGAATTGCATTAAATTTATATATTGCTTTGGGTAATATGGCCATTTTAATTATATTTATTCTTCCTATCCAAGAACAAGGAATATTTTTCCATCTCATTGTGTCTTATTCTATTTCTCTTAATAATGCCTTGTAGTTTTTGTTATATATGTCCTTTACATTCTTTATTATGTTTATTCCTAAGTATTTTATTTTTTTGTTGCAATCGTGAAGGGGATTATTTTTTTGAGTTCGTTTTCTAATATTTCATTGTTGGCATATAGAAAGGCTATGGACTTTTTTATGTTAATTTTGTATCCTGCGACCTTACTGTATTGGTTTATTGTTTCTAATAATCTTTTTGTGGAGTCCTTTGGGTTTTCGATGAATAGGATCATATCATCAGCAAAAAGTGATACCTTTACTTCTTCTTTTTTGATATGGATGCCTTTTATTTCTTTGTCTTGTCTGATTGCTCTGGCCAGAACTTCTAGCACCACGTTAAATAAGAGTGGAGAGAGTGGATTTTACTAGTTTTTAAGAGAAGTAAAGTAAGAGTTTTTTGAAACATAATTCTTACATTGACTTTGAGACACTAAGCAGAAGCAGTTCAGAAAAATTACTGTGTACGAAAACTGAGTCCTATTTCAATTCCTAACACCGCTTTAACTGAAGAGCAAACAGCTGTGTAAGTCTTGTAAATACTGCAGTAAATTTGAAACCAAACCTACACTTGAGACACACCAAAAAAGATAACATGAAACTTAGCTCAGTGGAATCCCGCATTCAAAGAATAAATAATGAGCAGTGTAAAAAAGCATGATGATTTGTGTTGAAAAGTATGTCTTCAAAAACGTGAATTGATATTTACAAGTTCTTTCAAGTAGAAAACTAAGTTATTTGAAACATAAATTTTTCATTTAGTTTGAGAGGATAAGCATACACAGCACAGGTTCATTATTGTGTACCAAATCTGAGTCCTATTTCAATTCCTAAATCTGTTTACCTAAAGAGGACAGCACTGTGCACATTTTGTTAATTCTATATTAATTTGAAAACAAACATATATATCACTGAATTTAGCTCAGATAATTTGAAACTCATATTAGCAGGAACCCACGTGCAAAGAGTAACTAAATGAGTCATTTAATAATGCACTAAGAAAAGTGTTGAAAAATATATATCTTCATAAAGAAGAATTGATTTTTATTAAATTTTAAAGAAGGAAACTACCAGTTATTTGATTATTAATTGTTTCATTGACTTTGAGACTCTAAGCAGAAGCAGAACAAATACATTACTATGTTAAAAAATAAGTTCTGTTTCACATAAATTGAAACTCTTGTTAGCAGAATAGCAGGTGGAAAGAATTACTAAATGAGTTCTTTAACAACTCATTAAGAAATGTTTTGAAAAAATATATCTTCATTAGTATGAATTGATTTCTACTACTTTTTTAGAAAGGAAAACTAAGTTATTTGAAACATAAATTTTTTATTTATTTTGAGAGGTTCAGCATACACAGTAAAAGTTTATAACTGTGTAAAAAAACTGAGTTCTATTTCAATTCCTAACTCTGTTTAACTAAAGAGAACACCAAAATGCACATCATGAAAATACTATATTAATTTGAAAACGAACATACATATCATTGAAATTAACTCAGATAAACTGAAACAATTGTTAGCAAAACACACTTGCAAAGAATAGCCAAATGAGTTGTTTAACAATGCATTAAGAAATGTGTTCATAAAATATATTTCATAAGTATGAATTGATTGTTACTAGTATTTTAGAGAAGGACACTAACAGTTTTTTGAAACATAATTCTTTCATGCACTTTCCAATTCTAACCAGAAGTATTTCAGGAACATTACTGTGAAACAAAAGAAAATTCCAATTCAATTTTTTACACTGTTTACCTGAAGGGAAAACAGCTGTGTAAGTCTTGTAAACACTGCAGTAAATTTTTTTTAATAATTAAATTTCTATTTAAATGGGGTGACATCAATAAATCAGGTTACATATATTCAAACAAAACATTTTCAGGTTATTTTGTCATTTAGTTCTGTTGCATACCCATGACCCAAAGAGAGATTATCTTCCGTCACCCTCTATCCAGTTTTGTTTGTACCTCTCCCCCTAACCCCTTCCTCCATCCCTCGCCCCACTCCCCATAACCACCACACTCCTGTCCATGTCTCTTAGTCTTACTTTTATGGGACATAAAAGTGAGACACTGCAGTAAATTTGAAACCAAACATACACTTGAGTGACACTAACTCAGAGAAATTGAAACTCTTGTTAGGAGAATCCCACATTCTAAGAATAACTAAATGAGCAGCAAAGTTAAGCATTATGACTTGTGTTGAAAAGATGTGTCTTCAAATGTATGAATTGATATTTACAAATTCTTTTGAGGAGAAACTAACAGTTATTTGAACGATCAATATTTCATTTAGAATGAGAGGTTAAGCATACTCAGTATAGGTTCACTACTATGTAACAAAACTGAGTCGTATTTCAATTCCTAAGGCTGCATTACCTAAAGAGCACTCAACTGAGCAAGTCTTGTAAATACTACAGTAAATTTGAAACAAAACATATATATCAGTGAAACTAACTCAGCTAACTTGAATCTCTTCTTACCAGAAACACACGTGCAAAAAATAATTAAATGAGTTGTTTAACAACACATTAAGAAATGTGTTAAAAAATATATCTTCATAAGTATGAATTGATTTTTACTATTTTATAAAGAACAAAACGAACAGTTATTGGAAACATAATTCTTTCATTCATTTTGCCATACTAAGCAGAAGCAGTTCAGGAATATTAATTACTGTGTAAGAAATGTGAGGCCTGTTTGAATTTGTAAAACTGCTTTCCCTGAAGAGCAAACAGCTGTGTAACTCTTGTAAATAAACCGGTAAATTTAAAACCATACACTTGAAAGCATCTAACTCAGATAACTTGAAACTCTTGTTGGCAGAAACACACGTGCAAAGATTAATGAAATGAGTCATTAATAAAAGATTAACAAAAGTGTTGAAAAAAATATATCTTCATAAGTAAGAATTGAGTTTTCCTAGATATTAGAGAAAGAAATTAACAGTTATTACAACCGTAATTCTTTCATTGACTTTGAGATTCTAAGCAGAATTACAAATACATTATGGTGTTAAAAAAATAAGTTCTATTTCACAGAAATTGAAACTCTTGTTAGCAGAATGCCAGGTGCAAAGAATTACTAAATGAGAGGTTAACAACGCATTAAGAAAGGTTTTAAAAATATATATCTTCAGATGTATAAATTGATTTTTTCTAGTATTTTAGAGAAGAAAACTAAGTTATTGAAAATATAATTCTTTCATTCACTATGCGATACTAAGCAGAAGCAGTTCACGAACATTACTGTGTAAGAAAACTGAGGCCTGTTTCAATTTCTAACACTGCTTTACCTAAAGAGCAAACAGCTGTGTAACTCTTGTTAAGAAACCAGTAAATTCAAAACCATGCAGTGGAAAGAAACTAACTCAGATAACTTGAAACTCTTGTTAGCAGAAACACATGTGCAATGAATAAGTAGATGAGTCATTGAACAATGCATTAAGAAACTTGTTGAAAAAATATATCTTTATGAATATGAATTGGCTTTTACTAGTTAAGAGAAGTAAGTGAGTTTTTTGAAAATAATTATTTCATTGACTTTGAGACACTAAACAGAAGCAGTTCAGAAACATTACTGTGTACGAAAACTGAGTCCAATTTAATTCCTAACACTGCTTTAACTGAAGAGCAAACAGCTGTATAAGTCTTCTAAATAGTGCAGTAAATTTGAAACCAAACCTACACTTGAGTCACAGTAACTAAGATAACTTGAAACTAAGGTCAGCGGAATACCGCATTCAAAGAATAAATAATGAAGAGCATAATAAAGCATGATGATTTGTGTTGAAAAGATATGTCTTCTAAAATGTGAGTTGATATTTACAAGTTCTTTCTAGTAGAAAACTAAGTTATTCGAAACATAAATATTTCATTTAGTTTGAGAGGATAAGCATACACAGTATAGGTTCATTATTGTGTAACAAAACTGAGTCCTATTGCAATTCCGTAATCTGTTTACCTGAAGAGCACACCATTGTGCACATTTAGTAATTCTACATTAATTTGAAAACAAACATACATATCAGTGAAATTAACTCAGATAACTTGAAACTCTTGTTAGCAGGAATCCATATGCAAAGAATAACTAAATGAGTCATTTAATAATGCATTAAGAAAAGTGTTGACATATATGTCTCCATAAGTAAGAATTGAGTTTTACTAGATTTTAGAGAAGTAAACGAACATTTATTTGAACCATAGTACTTACATTGACTTTCAGACTCTAAGCAGAAGCAGTACAAATACATTACTTTGTTAAAAAATGAGTTCTATTTCATATAATTTGAAACTCTTGTTGGCAGAATCCCAGGTTAATAGAATTACTAAATGAGTTCTGTAACAACGCATTAATAAATGTTTTGAGAAAACATATCTTCATAAGTATGAATTGATTTCTACAACTTTTTTAGAGAGGAAAACTAAGTTACTTGAAACATAAATTTTTTAATTTATTTTAAGTAGTTCAGCATACACAGTATAGTTTCAATACCGTGTAACAAAACTGAGTCCTATTTCATTTCCTAACTCTGTTAACTAAAGAGAACACCAAAATGCACATCATGAAAATAGTATATTAATTTGAAAACAAACATACATATCATTGAAATTAACTCAGATAAACTGAAACACTTGTTAGCAAAACACACCAGCAAAGAATAACAAAATGAGTTGTTTAACAATGCATTAAGAAATGTGTTCATAAAATATATTTTCATAAGTATTAATTGATTGTTACTAGTATTTTAGAAAAGGACACTAACAGTTATTTGAAACCTAATTCTTTCACGCACTTTGCAATGCTAAGCAGAAGTATTTCAGGAACATTACTGTGTAACAAAAGAGAATTCCAATTCAATTTTTAACACTGCTTTACCTGAAGGGAAAACAGTTGTGTAAGTCTTGTAAACACTGCAGTAAACTTTTTTTTAATAATTAAATTTCTATATAAATGGGGTGACATCAATAAATCAGGTTTCATATATTCAAAGAAAACATTTCCAGGTTACTTTGTCATTTAGTTCTGATGCATACACATGACCCAAAGAGAGATCGTACTCCATCAACCTCTATTCAGTTTTCTTTGTAGCCCTCCCCCTCACCCCTTCCTCCATCCCTCGTGCCACTCCCCGTAACCAGCACACTCCTGTCCATGTCTCTTAGTCTCACTTTAAAAGTGAGACACTGCAGTAAATTTGAAACCAAACATACACTTCACCGTCACTAACTCAGAGAAATTGAAACTCTTGTTAGGAGAATCCTGCATTCTAAGAATAACTAAATGAGCAGCAAAATTAAGCATTATGACTTGTGTTGAAAAGATATGTCTTCGAATGTATGAATTGATATTTACAAAGTCTTTTGAGGAGACACTAACATTTATTTGAATGATCAATATATCATGTGGAATGACAGGTTAAACATAATCCGTATAGGTTCACTAGTGTGTTACAAAACTGAATCCTATTTCAATTGCCAATTCTGCATTACATAAAGAGCACTCAACTGTGCAAGTCTTGTAAATACTACAATAAATTTGAAACAAAACATACATATCAGTGAAATTAACTCGGATAACTTGAAACACTTGTTACCAGAAACACTGGTGCAAAAATAATTAAATGAGTTGTTTAACAACACATTAATAACGTGTTCAAAAAATATATCTTCATAAGTATGAATTGATTTTCACTACTTTATAAAAACAAAACGAACAGTTATTGGAAACATAATTCTTTCATTCATTTTGCCATACTAAGCAGAAGCAGTTCAGGAATATTACTGTGTAAGAAAAGTGGGGCTTGTTTCAATTTGTAAAACTGCTTTCCCTGAAGAGCAAACAGCTGTGTAACTCTTGTAAATAAACCGGTAAATTTAAAACCATACACTTGAAAGAATCTAACTCAGATAACTTGAAACTCTTGTTTGCAGAAACACACATGCAAAGATTAATGAAATGAGTCACTAATAAAGGATTAACAAAAATTTTGAAAAAATATAACTTCATAAGTAAGAATTGAGTTTTCCTAGATTTTAGAGAAATAAATTAACAGTTATTACAACGGTAATTCTCTCATTGACTTTGAGATTCTAAGCAGAATTACAAATACATTTAGTGTTAAAAAAATAAGTTCTATTTCCCAGAAATTGAAACTCTTGTTAGCAGAATGCCAGGTGCAAAGAATTACTAAATGAGTTGTTTAACAATGCATTAAGAAACATTTGGAAAATATATATTTTCATAATTATGTATTCATTTTTACTAGTATCTTAGAGAAGAAACCTAAGTTATTGGAAACATAATTTTTTCATTCACTATGCAATATTAAGCAGAAGCAGTTCAGGACCATTAGTGTAACAAAACTGAGGCCTGTATCAATTTTTAACACTGCTTTATCTAAATAGCAAACAGCTGTGTAACTCTTTTAAATAAACCAGTAAATTCAAAACCATACACTTGAAATAAACTAACTCAGATTAATTGAAACTCTTGTTTTCAGAAAAAAACGTAAATGAATGACTAAATGAGTCACTGAAAAATGCCTTAAAACCTTGTTGAAAAAATATGTTTATAAGTATGAACTATTTTTTACTAGTTTTTAAGAGAAGTAAAATAAGAATTTTTTGAAACATAATTCTTTCATTGACTTTGAGACACTAAGCAGAAGCAGTTCAGAAGCATTACTGTGTATGAAAACTGAGTCCTATTTTAATTCCAAACACTGCTTTATCTGAAGAGCAAACAGCTGTTTTAGTCTTGTAAATACTGCACTAAATTTGCAACCAAACCTACACTTGAATCACACCAACTAAGATACCATGAAACTTAGGTCAGCGGAATCCCGCATTCAAAGAATAAATAACGAGTATCGCAATAAAGCATGATGACTTCTGTTGAGAAGATATGTCTTCAAAAACGTGAATTGATATTGACAAGTTCTTTCAAGTAGAAAATTAAGTTATTTGAAACATAAATTTTTCATTTAGTTTGAGAGGATAAGCATACACAGTATAGATTCATTATTGTGTAACAAAACTGAGTCCTATTTCAATTCCTAAATCTGTATACCTAAAGAGCACAGCACTGTGCACATTTGGTAAATTCTATATTAATTTGAAAACAAACATATATATGAGTGAAATTAACTCAGATACCTTGAAACTCATGTCAGCAGAAACCCACGTGCAAAGAATAACTCTATGAGTCATTTAATAATGCATTAAGAAAAGTTTTGGAAAATATATACCTTCATAAGTAAGAATTGAGTTTTACTAGATTTTTGAGAAGTAAACTAGGTTATTTGAACTGTAATTTTTTCATTGACTTTGAGATTCTAAGCAGAAACAGTACAAATACATTACTTTGTTAAAAAATAAGTTCTATTTCACATAAATTGAAACTCTTGTTGGCAGAATCCCAGGTGAAAAGAATTACTAAATGAGTTCTTTTAATACATATTTAGAAATGTTTTGAAAAAATATATCTTCTTAAGTATGAATTAATTTCTACTAGTTTTTTAGAGAGTAATACTAAGTTATTTGAAACATAGATTTTTTATTTAGTTTGAGAGGTTCAGCATACACAGTGTAGGTTCATTACCGTGTAACAAAACTGAGTCCTATTTCAATTCCTAACTCTATTTAACGAAAGAGAACACCAAAATGCACATCTTGGAAATACTATATTAAATTGAAAACAAACATACATATCATTGAACTTAACTCAGATAACTTGAAACACTTGTTCGCAAAAACACACTGGCAAAAAATAACAAAATGAGTTGTTTAACAATGCATTAAGAAATGTGATCATAAAATATATTTTCATAAGTATGAATTGATTGTTACTAGATTTCAAAAAAGGATACTAACAGTTATTTGAAACAATTCTTTCATGCACTTTGCAATGCTAAGCAGAAGTATTTCAGGAACATTAATGTGTAACAAAAGAGAATTCCAATTCAATTTTTAACACTGCTTTAGCTGAAGGGAAAAAAGCTGTGAAAGCCTTGTAAACACTGCAGTAAACTTTTTTTTTAATAATTAAATTTCTATTTAAATGGGGTGACATCATTAAATCAGGTTACATATATTCAAAGAAACCATTTAAAGGTTACATTGTCATTTAGTTCTGATGCATACCCATGACCCAATGAGAGATCATCCTCCATCACCCTCTATCCAGTTTTCTTGGTAGTCCTCCCCCTCACCCCTTCCTCCATCCCTCACGCCACTCCCCGTAACCACCACACTCCTGTCCATGTCTCTTAGTCTCACTTTAAAAGTGAGACACTGCAGTAAATTTGAAACCAAACATACCCTTCAGCGTCACTAACTCAGAGAAATTGAAACTCTTGTTAGGAGAATCCCGCATTCTAAGAATAACTAAATGAGCAGCAAAATTAAGCATTATGACTTGTGTTGAAAAGATGTGTCTTCAAATATATGAATTGATATTTACAAATTCTTTTGAGGAGAAACTAACAGTTATTTGAACGATCAATATTTCATTTAGAATGAGAGGTTAAGCATACTCAGTATAGGTTCACTACTGTGTAACAAAACTGAGTCGTATTTCAATTCCTAAGGCTGCATTACCTAATGAGCACTCAACTGAGCAAGTCTTGTAAATACTACAAAAAATTTGAAACAAAACATACATATCAGTGAAACTAACTCAGCTAACTATCTCTTGTTACCAGAAACACACATGCAAAAATAATTAAATGAGTTGTTTAACAACACATTAAGAAATGTGTTAAAAAATATATCTTTGTGAGTATGAATTGATTTTCACTAGTTTATAAAGAACAAAACGAACAGTTATTGGAAACATAATTCTTTTGTTCATTTTGCCATACTAAGCAGAAACATTTCAGGAACATTTCTGTGTAAGAAAAGTGAAGTCTGTTTCAATTTATAAACTTCTTTACCTGAAGAGCAAACAGCTGTGTAACTCTTGTAAATAAACCGGTAAATTTAAAACCATACACTTGAAAGCATCTAACTCAGATAACTTGAAACTCTTGTCTGCAGAAACACAAGTGCAAAGATTAATGAAATGAGTCATTAATAAAGGATTAACAAAAGTGTTGAAAAAATATATCTTCATAAGTAAGAATTGAGTTTTTTTAGATTTTAGAGAAAGAAATTAACAGTTATTACAACCGTAATTCTTTCATTGACTTTGAGATTTTAAGCAGAGGCAGTACAAATACATTACGGTGTTAAAAAAATAAGTTCTATTTCACAGAAATTGAAACTCTTGTTAGCAGAATGCAAGGTGCAAAGAATTACTAAATGAGTTGTTTAACAATGCATTAAGAAACGTTTTGAAAATATATATCTTCATAAGTATGAATTGATTTTTTCTAGTATTTTAGAGAAGAAAACTAAGTTATTGAAAATATAATTCTTTCATTCACTATGCGAATATAAGCCGAAGCAGTACAGGACCATTACTGTGTAAGAAAACTGAGGCCTGTTTCAATTTCTAACACTGCTTTACCTAAAGAGCAAACAGCTGTGTAACTCTTGTTAAAAAACCAGTAAATTCAAAACAATACAGTGGAAAGAAACTAACTCAGATAACTTGAAACTCTTGTTAGCAGAAACACACGTGCAATGAATAAGTAGATGAGTCATTGAACAATGCATTAAGAAACTTGTTGAAAAAATATATCTTTATGAATATGAATTGGCTTTTACTAGTTAAGAGAAGTAAAGTAAGTTTTTTGAAACATAATTCTTTCATTGACTTTGAGACGCTAAGCAGAAGCAGTTCAGAAACATTACTGTTTATGAAAACTGAGTCCTATTTCAATTCCTAACACTGCTTTAACTGAAGAGCAAACAGCTGTATAAGTCTTCTAAATAGTGCAGTAAATTTGAAACCAAACCTTCACTTGAGTCACACTAACTAAGATAACTTGAACTAAGGTGAGTGGAATACCACATTCAAAGAATAAATAACGAGCAGCATAAAAAAGCATGATAATTTGTGTTGAAAAGATGTGTCTTCAAAATGTGAATTGATATTTACAAGTTGTTTTGAGTAGAAAATTAAGTTATTTGAAACATAAATTTTTCATTTAGTTTGAGAGGATAAGCATACACAGTATAGGTTCATTATTGTGTAACAAAACTGAGTCCTATTGCAATTCCATAATCTGTTTACCTGAAGAGCACACCATTGCGCACATTTAGTAATTCTATATTAATTTGAAAACAAACATACATATCAGTGA
The DNA here is from genome assembly GCF_036850995.1 of Saccopteryx leptura. Taxonomy (NCBI): domain Eukaryota; kingdom Metazoa; phylum Chordata; class Mammalia; order Chiroptera; family Emballonuridae; genus Saccopteryx; species Saccopteryx leptura. The sequence goes on from NC_089511.1 coordinate 95,729,882, forward strand.
AATTAACTCAGATAACGTGAAACTCTTGTTAGCAGAAATCCACGTGCAAAGAATAACTAAATGAGTCATTTAATAATGCATTAAAAAAAGTGTTGAAAAATATATATCTTCATAAGTAAGAATTGAGTTTTACTAGATTTTAGAGAAGTAAACGAACAGGTTTTTGAACCGTAATTCATTGACTTTGAGACTAAGCAGAAGAAGTACAAATACATTACTTTGTTAAAATATGAGTTCTATTTTACATAAATTAAAACTCTTGTTGGCAGAATCCCAGGTGAAAAGAATTACTAAATGAGTTCTGTAACAACGCATTAAGAAATGTTTTGAGAAAATATATCATCATAAATATGAATTGATTTCTACTAATTTTTTAGAGAGTAATACTAAATTATTTGAAACATAAATTTTTTATTTAGTATGAGAGATTCAGCATACACAGTATAGGTTCATAACCGTTTAACAAAACTGAGTCCTATTTCAATTCCTAAATCTATTTACTGAAAGAGAACACCAAAATGAATATCTTGGAAATACTATATTAAATTAAAAACAAACATACATATCATTGAACTGAACTCAGATAACTTGAAACACTTGTTCACAAAAACACACTGGCAAAGAAGAACAAAATGAGTTGTTTAACAATGCATTAAGAAATGTGTTCATAAAATATATATTCATATGTATGAATTGATTGTTACTAGTTTTTTAGAAAAGGACACTAACAGTTATTTGAAACATAATTCTTTCATGCACTTTGCAATGCTAAGCAGAAGCCTTTCAGGAACTTTACTGTATCACAAAAAATAATTCCAATTCAGATTTTAACACTGCTTTACCTGAAGGGAAATCAGCTGTATAAGTCTTGTAAACACTGCATTAATTGAAACCAAAGATACACTAGAGTGACACTAACTCAAATAAATTGAAACTCTCATTAGGAGAATCCTTCATTCAAAGAATAACTAAATGAGAAGCAAAATTAAGCATTATGAATTGTGTTGAAAAGATGTGTTTTCAAATGTATGAATTGATATTTAAAAATTATTTTGAGAAAAATTAACAGTTATTAGAACGATAAATATATCATTTAGAATGAGAGTTTAAGCATACTCAGTATAGGTTCACTACTGTGTAAAAAACTGAGTCCTATTTTAATTCCTAATGCTGCATTACATAAAGAGCAATCAACTGTGCAAGTTATGTAAATACTACTGTAAATTTGAAACAAAACACACATATCAGTGAAACTAACTCAGTAACTTGAAACACCTGTTACCAGAAACACATGTGCAAAAAATAATTAAATGAGTTGTTAACAACACATTAAGAAATGTGTTCAAAAAATATATCTTTATAATTATGAATTGATTTTTACTAGTTTATAAAGAAGAAAACTAACAGTTATTGGAAACATAATTCTTTCATTCATTTTGCCATACTAAACAGAAGCATTACAGGAACATTACTTTGTAAGAATAGTGAAGATTGTTTCAATTTATAAACTGCTTTATCTGAAGAGCAAACAGCTGTGTTACTCTTGTAAATGAACCGGCAATTTAAAAACATAGACTTGAAAGAATCTAACTCAGATAACTTGGAATTTTGTTTGCAGAAACACACGAGCAAACATAAACAAAATGAGTGATTTATAAAGCATTAAGAATAGTGTTGAAAAAAATATATCTTCATAAGTAAAAATTGAGTTTTCTAGATTTTAGAGAAAGAAATTAACAGTTATTATAACCGTAATTCTTTCATTGACTTTGAGATTTTAAGCAGAGGCAGTACAAATACATTACGGTGTTAAATATATAAGTTCTATTTCACATAAGTTGAAACTCTTTTTAGCAGAATGCCAGGTAAAAAATTACTAAATGAGTTGTTTAACAATGCATTTAGAAATGTTTCATAAATATATTTTCATAAGTATGTATTGATTTTTACTAATATTTTAGAGAAGAAAACTAAGTTATTGAAAACATAATTCTTTCATTCACTATGCGAATATAAGCCGAAGAAGTACAGGACCATTACTGTGTAAGAAAACTGAGGCCTGTTTCAATTTTTAACACTGCTTTACCTAAAGATCAAACAGCTGTGTAACTCTTTTAAATAAACCAGTAAATTCAAAACCATACACTTGAAAGAAACTAACTCAGATAACTTGAAACTCTTGTTAGCAGAAACACACGTAAAGGAATATATAAATGAGTCATTCAACAATGCATTAAAGAACTTGTTGAAAAAATATATCTTTATAAGTATAAACTGGTTTTTACTAGCTTTTAAGAGAAGTAAAGTAAGAATTGTTTGAAACATTATTTTTTCATTGACTTTGATATGCTAAGCAGAAGCAGTTCAGAAACATTACTGTGCATGAAAAGAGAGTCCTATTTCAAAACCTAACACTGTTAAAGTGAAGAGCAAACAGCTGTTTAAGTCTTGTAAATACTGCAGTGAATTTCAAATCAAACCTACACTTGAGTGTACTAAGATAACATGCCACTTAGGTCAGCGGAATCCTGCATTCAAAGAATAAATAACAAGCAGCATAATAAAGCATGATGATTTGTGTTGAAAATATATGTCTACTAAAACGTGAAATGATATTTACAAGTTCCTTCAAGTAGAAAACTAAGTTATTTGAAATATTAACTTTTCATTTAGTTTGAGAGGATAAGCATACACTGTATAGGTTCATGATTGTGTAACAAAACTGAGTCCTGTTTCAATTCCTAACTCTGTTTAACAACAGAGAACACCGAAATGCACATCTTGGATATACTATATTGATTAAAAAGCAAACATACATTTCATTGAAATTAACTTAGATAACTTGAAACACTTGTTAGCAAAAACACACTTGCAAAGAATAACAAAATGAGTTGTTTAACAATGCATTAAGAAATGTGTTCATGAAATATATTTTCATAAATATAAATTGTTTGTTACTAGTTTTTTAGAAAAGGCCACTAGCAGTTATTTGAAACATAATTCTTTCATGCACTTTGCAATTCTAAGCAGAAGTATTTCAGGAATGTTACTGTGTAACAATAGAGAATTCAACTCAATTTTTAACACTGCTTTAACTGAAGGGAAAATATCTGTGTAAGTCTTGTAAACACTGCAATAAATTTGAAACCAAACATACACTTGAGTGACACTAACTCAGATAAATTGAAACTCTTGTTAGGAGAATCCCGCATTCTAATAATAACTGAATGAGCAGCAAATTTAAGCATTATGACTTGTGTTGAAAGATGTGTCCTCAAATCTATGAATTGATATTTAAAAATTCTTTTGAGGAGACACTAACAGTTATTTGAACAATCAATATTTCATTTTGAATGACAGTATAAGCATACTCAGTATAGGTTCACTACTGTGTAACAAAACTGAGTCCTATTTCCATTCCTAATGCTGCATTACATAAAGAGCACTCTACACTGCAAGTCTTGTAAATACTACAGTAAATTTGAAAGCAAACATACATATCAGTGAAATTCACTCAAATAACTTGAAACTCATGTTAGGAGGGACCCACGTGCAAAGAATAACTAAACTAGTCATTTAATATCGCATTAAGTAAAGTGTTGAAAAATACATATCTTCCTAAGTAAAAATTGACTTTTACTAGATTTTAGAGAAGTAAACTAACATTTCTTTGAACCATAATTCTTTCATTGACTTTGAGACTCTAAGCAGTAGCAGTACAAATACATTACTTTGTTAAAAAATAAGTTCTCTTTCACATAAATTGAAACTTGTTCGCAGAGTCACAGGTGAAATGGATTATTAAATGAGTTCTTTAAGAATGTATTAAGAAATGTTTTGAAAAAATATATCTTCATAAGTGTGAATTGATTTCTACTAGTTTCTTAGAGAGGAAAACTAAGTTATTTGAAACAAATTTTTTATTTAGTTTGAGAAGTTCAGCATACACAGTGTAGGTTCATTACTGTGTAACAGAAGCGAGTCCTATTTCAATTCCTAATTCTGTTTAACAAAAGGAAACACCAAAATGTACATTTTAGATATACTATATTAATTTGAAAACAAACACACATTTGATTGAAATTAACTCAGATAACTAGAAACACTTCTTAGCAAAAACACACTTGCAAAGAATAACAAAATGAGTTGTTTTACAATGCACTAACAAATGCATTCATAAAATATATTTTCATAATTATGAATTAATTGTTACTAGTTTTTTAGAAAAAAACACTAACAGTTATTTCAAACATAATTTTTTCATGCACTTTGCTATTCTAAGCCGAAGTATTTCAGGAATGTTAGTGTGTAACAATAGAGTATTAAATTCCATTTTTAACACTGATTTAACTAAAGGGAAAACATCTGTGTAAGTCTTGTAAACACTGCAGTAAATTTGAAACCAAACATACAATTGAGTGACACTAACTCAGATAAATTGAAACTCTTATTAGGAGAATCCTGCTTTCTAAGAATAACTAAATGAGCAGCAAAATTAAGCATTATGACTTGTGTTGAAAGATGTGTCCTCAACTCTATGAATTGATACTTACAAAATCTTTTGATGAGAAACTAACAGTTATTTGAACGATCAATATTTCATTTGGAATGAGAGCTTAAGAATACTCAGTATAGGTTCACTACTGTGTAACAAAACTGAATCCTATTTCAATTGCTAATGCTGCATTACATAAAGAGCACTCAACTCTGCAAGTCTTGTAAATACTACAATAAATTTGAAACAAAACATACATATCAGTGAAACTAACTCAGAAAACTTGAAACACTTGTTACCAGAAACCCACATGCAAAAATAATTAAATGAGTTGTTTAACAACAGATTAAGTAACGTGTTTCAGAAATATATCTTCAGAAGTATGAATTGATTTTTACTAGTTTATAAAGAACCAAACGAACACTTATTGGAAACATAATTCTTTCATTGACTTTGAGACTCTAAGCAGAAGCAGTACAAATATATTACTTTGTTAAAAAAATAAGTTCTATTTCACATAAATTGAAACTTGTTGGCAGAATCTCAGGTGAAAAGAATTACTAAATGAGTTCTTTAACAACGTATTAAGAAATGTTTTGAAAAAATATATCTTCATAAGTGTTAATTGATTTTTACTAGTTTCCTAGAGAGGAAAACTAAGTTATTTGAAACATAAATTTTTTATTTAGTTTGAGAGGTTCAGCATACACAGTATAGGTTCATTATCGTGTAACAAAACTGAGTCCTATTTCAATTCCTAACTCTGTTAAACGAAAGAGAACACCAAAATGCACATCTTGGATATAATATATTAATTGGAAAACAAACATACATTTCATTGAAATTAACTCAGATAACTTGAAACACTTGTTAGCAAAAACACCCTTGCAAAGAATAACAAAATGAGTTGTTTATTAATGCATTAAGAAATGCATTCATAAAATATATTTTCATAAATATGAATTGATTGTTACTAGTTTTTTAGAAAAGGACACTAATACTTATTTTAAACATAATTCTTTCATGCACTTTGCAATTTTAAGCCGAAGTATTTTAGGAATGTTAGTGTGTAAAAATTGAGAATTATATTCAATTTTTAACTCTGCTTTACCTGAAGAGAAAACATTTGTGTAAATCTTGTAAACACTGTAGTAAATTTGAAACCAAACATACACTGGAGTGACACTAACTCAGATAAATTGAAACTCTTGTTAGGAGAATCCCGCATTCTAAGATTAACTGAATGAGCAGCAAAATTAATCATTATGACTTGTGTTGAAAGATGTGTCCTCAAATCTATGAATTAATATTAACAAATTCTTCTGAGGAGAAACTAACAGTTATTTGAATGATCAACATTTCATGTAGAATGAGAGGTTAAGCATACTCAGTATAGGTTCACTACTGTGTAACAAAACTGAGTCCTATTTCAATTTCTAATGCTGCATTACATAAAGAGCACTCAACTGTGCAAGTCTTGTAAATACTACAATAAATTTGAAACAAAACATACATATCAGTGAAATTAACTCAGATAACTTGAAACACTTGTTACCAGAAACACACGTGCAAAAAATAATTAAATGAGTTGTTTAACAACACATTAATAACGTGTTCAAAAAATATATCTTCATAAGTATGAATTGATTTTCACTAGTTTATAAAGAACAAAACGAACAGTTATTGGAAACATAATTCTTTCATTCATTTTGCCATAATAAGCAGAAACATTTCAGGAACATTTCTGTGTAAGAAAAGTGAAGTCTGTTTCAATTTATAAACTGCTTTACCTGAAGAGCAAACAGCTGTGTAACTCTTGTAAATAAACTGGTCAATTTGAAAACATAGACTTGAAAGAATCTAACTCAGATAACTTGAAACTCTTGTTTGCCGAAACACACGAGCAAAGATTATCGAAATGAGTCATTTATAAAGCATTAAGAATAGTGTTCAAAAAATATATCTTCGTAAGTAAGAAATGAGTTTTCTAGGTGTTAGAGAAAGAAATGAACAGTTATTACAACCGTAATTCTTTCATTGACTTTGAGATTTTAAGCAGAAGCAGTACAAATACTTTACGGTGTTAAAGATATAAGTTCTATTTCACATAAGTTGAAACTCTTGTTAGCAGAATGCCAAGTGAAAAATTACTAAATGAGTTGTTTAACAAAGCATTAAGAGACGTTTTGAAAATATACATCTTCATAAGTATGTATTGATTTTTACTAGTATTTTAGAGAAGAAAATTAAGTCCTTGGAAACATAATTCTTTCATTCACAATGCAAAACTAAGCAGAAGCAGTTCAGGACCATTACTATGTAAGAAAACTGAGGCCTGTTTCAATTTTTTTTTGCATTTTTTTTTCTGAAGCTGGAAACAGTGATAGACAGTCAGAGAGACTCCCACATGCACCCAACCGGGATCCACCCGGCACGCCCACCAGGGGGCGATGCTCTGCCCACCAGGGGGCGATGCTCTGCCCATCCTGGGCATCACCATGTTGTCACCAGAGCCACTCTAGTGCCCGAAGCAGAGGCCACAGAGCCATCCCCAGCGCCTGGGCCTTCTTTGCTCCAATGGAGCCTTGCTGTGGGAGGGGAAGAGAGAGACAGAGAGGAAGGCATGGCGGAGGGGTGGAGAAGCAAATGGGCACTTCTTCTGTGTGCCCTGGGCAGGAATCGAACCCGGGTCCTTTGCACGCTAGTCCGACATTCTACCGTTGAGCCAACCAACCAGGGCCCCCTCTTTCAATTTTTCACACTGCTTTACCTAAAGATCAAACAGCTGTGTAACTCTTTTAAATAAACCAGTAAATTCCAAAACCATACACTTGAAAGAAACAAACTCAGATAACTTGAAACTCTTGTTAGCAGAATCACATGTAAATGAATAACTAAATGAGTCATTCAACAATGCTTTTAAAAACTTGTTGAAAAAATATTTCTTTATATGTATCAACTGGCCTTTACTAGTATTTAAGAGAAGTAAAGTAAGAATTTTTTGAAACATAATTATTTCATTGACTTTGAGATGCTAAGCAGAAGCAGTTCAGAACATTACTGTGTATAAAAACTGAGTCCTACTTCAATTCCTAACACTGCTTTAACTGAGAAGCAAACAGCTGTGTATGTCTTGTAATTACTTAAGTAAACTTGAAACCAAACTTACACTTGAGTCAAACCAAGTAAGATAACATGCAACTTAGGTCAGCAGAATCCTGCATTCAAAGAATAAATAACGAGCAGTGTAATAAAGCATGATGATTTGTGTTGAAAAGATATGTCTTCAAAAACGTGAATTGATATTGACAAGTTCTTTCAAGTAGAAAACTAAGTTATTTGAAACATAAATTTTTCATTTAGTTTGAAAGGATAAGCATACAGAGTATAGGTTCATTATTGTGTAACAAAACTGAGTCCTATTTCAATTCCTAAATCTGCTTACCTAAAGAGCACAGCACAGGTCCCATATTGTAAATTATATATTAATTTGAAAACAAACATACATATCAGTGAAATTAACTCAGAGAAATTGAAACTCATGTTAGCAGAAAACCATTTGCAAAGAATAACTAAATGATTCATTTAATAATGCATTAAGAAAAGTGTTGAAATATGTCTTCATAAGAAAGAATTGAGTTTTACTAGATTTTAGAGAAGAAAATTGAGTCATTTGAACCGTAATGGTTTCACTGACTTTCAGACTCTAAGCAGAAGCAGAACAAATACATTATTTTGTAAAAATATAAGTTCTATTTCACATAAATTGAAACTCTTGTTGGCAGAATCACAGGTGAAAAGAATTACTAAATGAGTTCTTTAACAACATAAAAATGTTTTGCAAAAATATATCTTCATACGTGTGAATTGATTTTTACTAGTTTTCTAGAGAGGAAAACTAAGTTATTTGAAACATAAATTTTTTATTTATTTTGAGAGGTTCAGCATGCAGAGTATAGGTTCATTACTGTGTAACAGAACTGAGTACTATTTCAATTCCTAACTCTGTTTAACGAAAGAGAACACCAAAATGCACATCTTGGATATATTATATTAATTTGAAAACAAACATACATTTGATTGAAATTAACTCAGATAACTTGAAACACTTGTTAGCAAAAACACACTTGCAAAGAATAACAAAATGAGTTGTTTAACAATGCATTAGCAAATGTGTTCATAAAATATATTTTCATAAATATGAATTGATTGTTACTAGTTTTTTAGAAAAGGACACTAACAGTTATTTGAAATATAATTCTTTCATGCACTTTGCTATTCTAAGCTGAAGTATTTCAGGAATGTTAGTGTGTAAAAATTGAGAAATAATTCAAATTTTAACACTGCTTTATCTGAAGGAAAAACATCTGTGTAAGTCTTGTAAACACTGCAGTAAATTTTAAACCAAACCTACACTTGAGTGACACTAACTCAGATAAATTGAAACTCTTTTTAGGAGAATCCCACTTTCTAAGAATAACTAAATTAGTAGCAAAATTAAGCATTATGTCTTGTGTTGAAAGATGTGTCCTCAACTCTATGAATTAATATTTACAAATTCTTTTGACGAGAAACTAACAGTTATTTGAATGATCAATATTTCATTTAGAATGAGAGGTTATGCATACTCAGGATAGGTTCACTACTGTGTAACAAAACTGAGTCCTATTTCAATTGCTAATGCTGCATTACATAAAGAGCACTCAACTCTGCAAGTCTTGTAAATACTACAGTAAATTTAAAACAAAACATACATATCAGTGAAACTAACTCAGATAAATTGAAACACTTGTTACCAGAAACACACGTGCAAAAAATAATTAAATGAGTTGTTTAACAACACATTAAGTAACATGTTCAAAAAATATATCTTCATAAGTATGAATTGATTTTTACTAGTTTATAAAGAACAAAATGAACAGTTATTGGAAACATAATTCTTTCATTCATTTTGCCATACTAAGCAGAAGCATTTCAGGAACATTACTGTGTAAGAAAAGTGAGGACTGAGTGACGTCACGGAAATGGCGCCGTGAGCAGCGCGTCCGACAGATCTCCCCAAAATCTCAACAAATTTATCAACTAGAAACAGAAAAAATTTATCCTCGGAGCATTCCGGACTTCCACACACACACTGAAAGCAGAGGGACTGTTGCCCAGGAGGGAGTACACCTGTGGTGAGTCAACCCACACGTGCAGCTGCCCGCCCACGCTCGGGGATGGCAGCCTGGGCACTGGCGGCCATCCCAGCATACCCTGAGAGGCCGCACACGCGGCTTCCCGTGCCGCGGTACGACCACTGGCGTGACGAGAAACCGCGTGCCCGGTGCCGTGATCCAGAGAGGCCCCATCCACTGGCGTGCTGAGAAACCGCGTGCACCCCCATGCCACGGTCCTCGGCCACTGGCGTGCGGAGAAACCGTGCACGCGCCCCGTGCCGCGGTCCCCGTCCACTGGCGTGCTGAGAAACCGCGCACACGCCCCGTGCCGCGCGGGCACCAAGGCTGTCCTTCCTAGTCAGGAGATTCTCTCCGGGGGCGGGGCACCTCACCCAGCCATTCAAGCTAACAATCAAGCGTTGGGGGAGGGGCGGCGCAGGCAGCCTGAAATACTTTTTGGAGCACTGCTGTGGATCCAATCACTGAAATTAGCTTAACCCACGAAATCTACGCACCCACGGGGCTCTAATTGATAAGATCTCTCCCAGTTCAGCGATCCAAGACAAGAGGCGTGATATTTTTCAGTGCCTTTCGCTAAAGGGGCGGGGGCAACTTCTGATTGACAGAGCCTCCATATTCAGGGATATTCCTAACAAGAGGGACTGGGCAGATATTAAGATCCATAAAGCAAACAGCGACTAGTGCTTCTTCTTCCCAGCCAAAACAGGCTACCAAGTGTGGAAAGCCTGGGTTGAGTGGTCCAACTGAATGATAGGTGCTGAACAGTCACCTTGAAAACAACTGACTCCTAGCCCCACCTGATTACGCTGGAGGCTCTGACTGCCAAAGCCTTACCCAGAGCCTTGCGCTGAGTGAGGATAGAGTGGGGATTTCCCAGCTCTTTGAGCCTCTTACTCCCCAGACAGAAGCAGTGGCAGCCTCATAGCTGGATCATCAGGCTGCTAATTCAGGAAGGGGAGACTAGGAAAGAGACTCCAGGAAAGCAAACTCTCTCATTGTTGGATTCTGCAAACGCCAACAAGCCTTGACTACCAGCGAGACTAAAACCAATTATATGACATTGCCATAGAATCCCATCAACTGCAAATTCCTACCTAAGAGTGACATAGGGGCAGAACCTGGGGTATAGAGTCACCGACCAGAAAGAGGGAGAGAAAAGAAAAAAGGAAGAAGTTAACCTCTCAAAATCAAGAAAAATCCACAGACTTTATAACTTGTTCCACTAATTCTTTGTTGTTGTTGTTTCTTTCTTCTATTTTATTGCCTTTATTATTATTTCTATTTCTTCCACCTCAGTCCTTTTACTCTCTGCCCATCTTATGCTACCCTTTTCTTGAACTACACTACCCATGAGTGTTACATTTTATTTCTTTTCTTCATCCTAACTCTCCTTTAGGGTTACACTCCAAAACCCTTAACTCTCACTCTCTCCCCTTTTGTTCTTTTTTCCTTTCCTTTTTTTCTTTCTTAGTTTCTCTCTTACTCTTATTTTTTCCTTTCTATTCATTTCTACTTTTCTCCTTTTACTTTTCCTCCCATTTAAGCCTCAATCACGAACAAATTATTTAATTTGGGACTCAAGTTTTTGTGGGTTTTTTTGTTGTTGTTGTTGATCTTTTTTTTCTTCTTCTGCTTTTGTTCTTGCTTTTTCTTTATTTGTTTGTTTTTGTGGCATTTTGGGCACTTTTTACATTGCTTTTTAACTCACTAGCATTCCTCCCAACCCAAAGTCTCCATTGTATTTAGTCTTCGCTCCACTTAATACAACAGATTTTTACTTATTATTTTTATTTTTTTCTTCTTTAATTATAGTTTTTCTCTCCTTTTTTCTGTTTCCCTCTCATCCCTCTCATTATATCTCTTAGTCGAACATCACTTACAAGCGAATCATTTTATGCTTGTCTAAGATTTTCTCCCTTTTTTTTTTTGTATTTAGTAGGTCCCTAATCCCTTTTTTGCCCCTTGAACTCTTCACCCCAAACCAAGCCCTCCATTATAGGCAGTTTTGTTCCATTTAGCATAATATAATTCACAGGTCATCATGATATTTCCCTAAGGAGGTGAGAGGAGGGGAAGAGAAGAAAGAAAAAAGGGGAAAATAATAAATTATTACTTTTTTTTTGTGGAGTGTTTTCCTTTTTTTTTTTCATTTTTTCTTTTTCTTTTTTTTTTCTTTTTATTTTTTATTAATTCTAATTAACACTATCATCAAGACCACCTTCAGATGCCAATAAGAAAAAGTAAATCGAACATTATGGATACAAAAGACAGAGAGGTAACGCAAATTGATGTGGAAAAATCTATGGAGAAAAGATTTAATATATTGGAAGCCTTGGAGCCAAATGACAGAGAATTTAAAATAGAAATCTTAAAAATACTCAGAGATATACAAGAAAACACAGAAAGGCAATTTAGGGAAATCAGAAAACAACTCAACGATCACAAAGAATATATTACCAAGGAAATTGAAACTATAAAAACAAATCAAACAGAAATGAAAAACTCAATTCAAGAGATGAAAAACGAGGTAGCAAGCTTAGCTAATAGAACAGCCCAGATAGAAGACAGGATCAGTGAAATAGAAGACAAACAACTTGAGGCACAACAGAGAGAAGAAGAAAGAGACTCAAAAATAATAAAAAACAAAAAAGCCCTACAGGAATTGTCTGACTCCATCAGAAAGAATAACATAAGAATAATAGGTATATCAGAGGGAGAAGAGAAAGAAAATGGAATGGAGAATATACTCAAACAAATAATAGATGAGAACTTCCCAAGCCTGTGAAAAGAATTAAAGCCTCAAATTCAAGAAGCAAACAGAACACCGAGTTTTCTTAACCACAACAAACCCACTCCAAGGCACAGCATAATGAAGATGACACAAACCAATGACAAAGAAAAAATTCTCAAGGCAGCCAGGGAAAAGAAGAATACAACATATAAAGGAAGGCCTATTAGATTACCATCAGATTTCTCAGCAGAAACTCTACAAGCTAAAAGAGAGTGGACCCCAATATTTAAAGCCCTGAAAGAGAGGAACTTTCAGCCAAGTATACTATACCCATTAAAGCTATCCTTCAAGTATGAAGGAGATATAAAAATATTCACAAATACAGAAAAGATGAGAGAATTTATCATCAGAAAGCCCCCACTCCAGGAAATACTAAAGGGGGTTTTCCAACCAGATTCAAAGAACAAAAGAAAACATAACCACAAGTAACAGCTCCACGAAGAAAACAGTAAAAGCAAACTTAAACTGTGACAACAAAAGAAAAAAAAAGGGGAGAAAGGATGAAGATTAACAGTAGCAAAGGACGATGAAGCACAGAAATACTCATAAGAAAGGGTACTACAATGAATATGGTAGGTACCCTTTTCATTACTTAATGGTAACCACCCTTGAAAAAACCACCACAAAAACACTTGACTTAAAAAAGGTAGCAACAGAGGAAAGAAGTATGGAATACAAAAAACAAAAACAAATGATAGAAAAACAAAAGAGAAGAATCAAACAAGATACAAAACTAACAGAAAGCAATTTATAAAATGGCAATAGGGAACCCACAAGTGTCAATAATTACACTAAATGTAAATGGATTAAACTTACCAATAAAAAGACACAGAGTAGCAGAATGTATTAAAAAAGAAAATCCAACTATATGCTGCCTACAAGAAACTCATCTAAGCAACAAGGATAAAAACAAATTCAAAGTGAAAGGCTGGAAAACAATACTCCAAGCAAACAACACCCCAAAATAAGCAGGTGTAGCAATACTCATATCTAATAATGCTGACTACAAGACAGAAAAAGTACTCAGAGACAAAAACGGTCATTTCATAATGATTAAGGGGACACTGAATCAAGAAGACATAACAATCCTTAATATATATGCACCAAACCAAGGAACACCAAAATATATAAGACAGCTACTTATTGACCTTAAAACAAAAACTGACAAAAATACAATCATACTTGGAGACCTCAGTACACCGCTGACAGCTCTAGATCGGTCATCCAAACAGAGAATCAATAAAGATATAGTGGCCTTAAATGAAATACTAGAACAACTGGATATGATAGACATCTACAGGACACTTCATCCCAAAGCAACAGAGTATACATTTTTCTCTAGTGTACATGGAACATTCTCAAGAATTGACCATATGTTGGGCCACAAAGACAATATCAGCAAATTTAAAAAAATTGAAATTGTGCCAAGCATATTCTCTGATCATAAAGCCTTGAAACTAGAATTCAACTGTAAAAAAGAGGGGGAAAAACCCACAAAATTGTGGAAATTAAACAACATACTTTTAAAAAATGAATGGGTCAAAGAAGAAATAAGCGCAGAGATCAAAAGATACATACAGACAAATGAAAATGAAAATACGACATATCAGAATCTCTGGGATGCAGCAAAAGCAGTAATAAGAGGAAAGTTCATATCACTTCAGGCCTATATGAACAAACAAGAGAGAGCCGAAGTAAACCACTTAACTTCACACCTTAAGGAACTAGAAAAAGAAGAACAAAGACAACCCAAAACCAGCCGAAGAAAGGAGATAATAAAAATCAGAGCAGAAATAAATGAAATAGAGAACAGAAAAACTATAGAAAAAATCAATAAAACAAGGAGCTGGTTCTTTGAAAAGATCAACAAAATCGACAAATCCTTGGCAAGATTCACCAAGGAAAAAAGACACAGGACTCAAATAAATAAAATCCAAAATGAAAGAGGAGAGATCACCAAAGACATCATAGATATACAAAGAATTATTGTAGAATACTATGAAAAACTATATGCCTCCAAATACAACAATCTAGAAGAAATGGATAAATTCCTAGAACAATACAACCTTCCTAAACTGAGTCATGAAGAAGCAGAAAGCCTAAATACACCAATCAGCAGGGAGGAAATAGGAAAAACTATTAAAAACCTCCCCAAAAATAAAAGTCCAGGTCCAGATGGTTATACTGGTGAATTCTATCAAACATTCAAAGAAGACTTGGTTCCTATTCTACTCAAAGTCTTCCAAAAAATTGAAGAAGAAGCAATACTTCCAAACACATTTTACGAAGCCAACATAACCCTCATACCAAAACCTGGCAAGGATGGCACCAAAAAAGAAAACTACAGACCAATATCTTTAATGAATACAGATGCTAAAATACTAAACAAAATACTGGCAAATCGAATACAACAACATATTAAAAAAATAATACATTATGATCAAGTGAGATTCATCCCAGAATCTCAAGGATGGTTCAACATACGTAAAACAGTTAACGTAATACATCATATCAACAAAACAAAGAACAAAAACCACATGATCTTATCAATAGATGCAGAAAAGGCTTTCGATAAAATACAACACAATTTTATGTTTAAGACTCTCAACAAAATGGGTATAGAAGGAAAATATCTCAACATAATAAAGGCCATATATGATAAACCATCAGCCAACATCATATTAAATGGCATAAAACTGAGGACTTTCCACCTTAAATCAGGAACACGAAAGGGGTGTCCACTCTCTCCACTCTTATTTAACGTGGTGCTAGAAGTGCTGGCCAGAGCAATCAGACAAGACAAAGAAATAAAATGCAACCATATCGGAAAAGAAGAAGTAAAGGTATCACTTTTTGTTGATGATATGATCCTATACATCGAAAACCCAAAGGACTCCACAAAAAGATTACTAGAAACAATAAACCAATACAGTAAAGTCGCAGGATACAAAATTAATATACAGAAGTCCATAGCCTTTCTATATGCCAACAATGAAATATTAGAAAACAAACTCAAAAAAATAATCCCCTTCACGTTTGCAACAAAAAAAATAAAATGCCTAGGAATAAACATAACAAAGAATGTAAAGGCCCTATATAAAGAAAACTACAAGGCATTGCTAAGAGAAATAGAAAAAGACACAATGAGATGGAAAAATATTCCTTGTTCTTGGATAGAAAGAATAAATATAATTAAAATGGCCATATTACCCAAAGTAATATATAAATTTAATGCAATTCCCATCAAAATTCCTATGACATTTTTTAAAGAAATGGAACAAAAAATCATCAGATTTATATGGAACTATAAAAAACCCCGAATAGCCAAAGCAATCCTAAGGAAAAAGAATGAAGCTGGGGGCATGACAATACCTGACTTTAAACTATATTATAGGGCCATAATAATCAAAACTGCATGGTATTGGCAGAAAAATAGACACTCAGAGCAATGGAACAGAATAGAAAGCCCAGAAATAAAACCACATATATATGGTCAAATAATCTTTGATAAAGGGGCCAACAACACAAAATGGAGAAAAAAAAGCCTCTTCAACAAATGGTGTTGGGAAAACTGGAAAGCCACATGCAGAAGAATGAAACTCGACTACAGCCTGTCCCCGTGTACTAAAATTAATTCAAAATGGATCAAAGATCTAAATATAAGATTTGAAACAATAAAGTACGTAGAAGAAGACATAGGTACTACACTCATGGATCTGGGTTTTAAAGAACATTTTATGAACTTGACTCCAATGGCTAGAGAAGTGAAGGCAAAGATAAATGAATGGGACTACATCAGAATAAAAAGTTTTTGCTCAGCAAGAGAAACTGATATCAAAATAAACAGACAGCCAACTAAATGGGAACTGATATTTTCAAACGACAGCTCAGATAAGGGCCTAATATCCAAAATTTACAAAGAACTCATAAAACTCAACAACAAACAAACAAACAATCCAATAAAAAAATGGGAAGAGGACATGAACAGACACTTCTCCCAGGAAGAAATACAAATGGCCAACAGATATATGAAAAGATGCTCAGCTTCATTAGTTATTAGAGAAATGCAAATCAAAACTACAATGAGATACCACCTCACCCCTGTTAGATTAGCTATTATCAACAAGTCGGGTAATAACAAATGTTGGAAAGGCTGTGGAGAAAAAGGAACCCTCATACATTGTTGGTGGGAATGTAAAGTAGTAAAACCACTATGGAGGAAAGTATGGTGGTTCCTCAAAAAACTGCAAATAGAACTACCTTATGACCCAGCAATCCCTCTACTGGGTATACACCCCAAAACCTCAGAATCATTGATACGTAAAGACACATGTAGCCCCATGTTCATAGCAGCATTGTTCACAGTGGCCAAGACATGGAAACAACGAAAAAGCCCTTCAATAAAGGATTGGATAAAGAAGATGTGGCACATATACACTATGGAATACTACTCAGCCATAAGAAATGATGACATTAGATCATTTATAGCAAAATGGTGGGATCTTGATAACATTATATGGAGTGAAATTAGTAAATCAGAAAAAAACAAGAACTACATGATTCCATACATTGGTGGAACATAAAAATGAGACTAAGAGACATGGACAAGAGTGTGGTGGTTACCAGGGGTGGGGGGAGGGAGGACACAGGAGGGAGGGAGGGAGAGATTTAGGGGGAGGGGGAGGGGCACAGAGAAACCTAGATAGAGGGTGACGGAGGACAATCTGACTCTGGGCGAGGGGTATGCAACATAATTTAATGACAAGATAACCTAGACATGTTTTTCTTTGAATATATGAACACTGAATTATTAATGTCATCCCATTAACATTAATAAAAATTTATAAAAAAAAAAAAAAGAAAAGAAAAGAAAAGTGAGGACTGTTTCAATTTATAAACTGCTTTACCTGAAGAGCAAACAGCTGTATAACTCTTGCAAATAAACCGGTAAATTTAAAAATATAGTCTTGAAAGAATCTAACTCAGATAACTTGGAACTCTTTGCAGAAACACACGAGCAAAGATTAACGAAATGAGTCACTTATAAAGCATGAAGAATAGTGTTGAAAAAAATATATCTTCATAAGTAAGAATTGAGTTTTCTAGGTGTTAGAGAAAGAAATGAACAGTTATTACAACCGTAATTCTTTCATTGACTTTGAGATTTTAAGCAGAAGCAGTACAAATACTTTATGGTGTTAAATATATAAGTTCTATATCACATAAGTTGAAACTTTAGTTAGCAGAAAGCCAGGTGAAAGAATTAGTAAATGAATTGTTTAATAACGCATCAAGAATCGTTTTGAAAATATATATGTTCATAATTATGTATTGATTTTTACTAGTATTTCAGAGAAGAAAACTAAGTTATTGGAAACATAATTCTTTCATTCAGTATGCGATATTAAGCAGAAGCAGTACAGGACCATTACTGTATAAGAAAATTGAGGCCTGTTTCAATTTTTTTTTTTTTTTTTTTTTAATAAATTTTTATTAATGGTAATGGGATGACATTAATAAATCAGGGTACATATATTCAAAGAAAACATGTCTAGGTTA
This sequence comes from Saccopteryx leptura, assembly GCF_036850995.1. Taxonomy (NCBI): domain Eukaryota; kingdom Metazoa; phylum Chordata; class Mammalia; order Chiroptera; family Emballonuridae; genus Saccopteryx; species Saccopteryx leptura. The sequence goes on from NC_089511.1 coordinate 95,747,907, forward strand.
TTTTGTCATTAAATTATGTTGCATACCCCTCGCCCAAAGTCAGATTGTCCTTCGCCACCCTCATCTAGTTCTCTGTGCCCCTCCCCCCCCCCCCTAACTCTCACCCTGTCCTCACTCCCCCCACCCCTGGTAACCACCACACTCTTGTCCATGTCTCTTAGTCTCATTTTTATGTTCCACCAATGTATGGAATCATGTAGTTCTTGTTTTTTTCTGATTTACTTATTTCACTCCTTATAATGTTATCAAGATCCCACCATTTTGCTGTAAATGATCTGATGTCATCGTTTCTTATGGCTGAGTAGTATTCCATAGTGTATATGTGCCACATCTTCTTTATCCAGTCTTCTATTGAAGGGCTTTTTGGTTGTTTCCATGTCTTGGCCACTGTGAACAGTGCTGCAATGAACATGGGGCTACATGTGTCTTCACGTATCAATGTTTCTGAGGTTTTGGGGTATATACCCAGTAGAGGGATTGCTGGGTCATAAGGTAGTTCTATTTGCAGTTTTTTGAGGAACCACCATACTTTCCTCCATAATGGTTGTACTACTTTACAGTCCCACCAACAGTGAATGAGGGTTCCTTTTTCTCCACAGCCTCTCCAACATTTGCTATTACCCGTCTTGTTGATCATAGCTAATCTAACAGGGGTGAGGTGGTATCTCATTGTAGTTTTGATTTGCATTTCCCTAATAACTAATGAAGCTGAGCATTTTTTCATATATCTGTTGGCCATTTGTATCTCTTCCTGGGAGAAGTGTCTATTCATGTCCTTCTTCCCATTTTTTTATTGGATTGTTTGTTTGTTTGTTGTGAGTTTTATGAGTTCTTTGTAAATTTTGGATATTAGGCCCTTATCTGAGCTGTTGTTTGAAAATATCATTTCCCATTTAGTTGGCTGTCTGTTTATTTTGATATCAGTTTCTCTTGCTGAGCAAAAACTTTTTATTCTGATGTAGTCCCATTCATTTATCTTTGCCTTCACTTCTCTTGCCATTGGAGTCAAGTTCATAAAATGTTCTTTAAAACCCAGGTCCATGAGTTTAGTACCTATGTCTTCTTCTATGTACTTTATTGTTTCAGGTCTTATATTTAGGTCTTTGATCCATTTTGAATTAATTTTAGTACACGGGGACAGGCTGTAGTCGAGTTTCATTCTTTTGCATGTGGCTTTCCAGTTTTCTCAACACCATTTGTTGAAGAGGCTTTCTTTTCTCCATTGTGTGGTGTTGGCCCCTTTATCAAAGATTATTTGACCATATATATGTGGTTTTATTTCTGGGCTTTCTATTCTGTTCCATTGGTCTGAGTGTCTATTTTTCTGCCAATACCATGCTGTTTTGATTATCGTGGCCCAATAATATAGTGTAAAGTCAGGTATTGTAATGCCCCCAGCTTCATTCTTTTTTCTTAGGAATGTTTTGGCTATTCAGGGTTTTTTTATAGTTCCATATAAATCTGATGATTTTTTGTTCCATTTCTTTAAAAAATCTCATAAGGATTTTGATGGGAATTGCATTAAATTTGTATATTGCTTTGGGTAATATGGCCATTTTGATTATATTTATTCTTCCTATCCAAGAACAAGGAATATTTTTCCATCTCATTGTATCTTTTTCGATTTCCCTTAACAATGCTTTGTAATTTTCATTATATAGGTCCTTTACATTCTTTGTTATGTTTATTCCTAGGTATTTTATTTTTTTTGTTGCAATCGTGAAGGGGATTATTTTTTTGAGTTCGTTTTCTAATATTTCATTGTTGGCATAGAGAAAGGCTATGGACTTCTGTATGTTAATTTTGTATCCTGCGACCTTACTGTATTGGTTTATTGTTTCTAATAATCTTTTTGTGGAGTCCTTCGGGTTTTCGATGTATAGGATCATATCATCAGCAAAAAGTGATACCTTTACTTCTTCTTTTCCGATATGGATGCCTTTTATTTCTTTGTCTTGTCTGATTGCTCTGGCCAGAACTTCTAGCACCACGTTAAATAAGAGTGGAGAGAGTGGACAACCCTGTCTTGTTCCTGATTTAAGGTAGAAAGTCCTCAGTTTTATGCCGTTTAAAATGATGTTGGCTGATGGTTTATCATATATGGCCTTTATCATGTTGAGATATTTTCCTTCTATACCCATTTTGTTGAGAGTCTTAAACATAAAATTGTGTTGTATTTTATCAAAAGCCTTTTCTGCATCTATTGATAAGATCATGTGGTTTTTGTTCTTTGTTTTGTTGATATGGTGTATTATGTTAACCGTTTTTGCGTATGTTGAACCATCCTTGAGATTCTGGGATGAATCCCACTTGATCATGATGTATTATTTTTTTAATATGTTGTTGTATTCGGTTTGCCAGTATTTTGTTTAGAATTTTAGCATCTGTATTCATTAGAGATATTGGTCTGTAGTTTTCTTTCTTTGTGCCATCCTTGCCAGGTTTTGGTATGAGGGTTATGTTGGCCTCATAAAATGTGTTTGGAAGTATTGCTTCTTCTTCAATTTTTTGGAAGACTTTGAGTAGAATAGGAACCAAGTCTTCTTTGAATGTTTGATAGAATTCACTAGTATAACCGTCTGGGCCTGGACTTTTATTTTTGGGGAGGTTTTTAATAGTTTTTTCTATTTCCTCCCTGCTGATTGGTCTGTTTAGGCTTTCTGCTTCTTCATGACTCAGTCTAGGAAGGTTGTATTGTTCTAGGAATTTATCCATTTCTTCTAGATTGTTGTATTTGGTGGCATATAATTTTTCATAGTATTCTACAATAATTCTTTGTATATCTATGATGTCTGTGGTGATCTCTCCTCTTTCATTTTGGATTTTATTTATTTGAGTCCTGTGCCTTTTTTCCTTGGTGAGTCTTGCAAGGGTTTGTCAATTTTGTTGATCTTTTCAAAGAACCAGCTCCTTGTTTTATTGATTTTTTCTATAGTTTTTCTGTTCTCTATTTCATTTATTTCTGCTCTGATTTTTATTATCTCCTTTCTTCGGCTGGTTTTGGGTTGTCTTTGTTCTTCTTTTTCTAGTTCCTTAAGGTGTGAAGTTAAGTGGTTTACTTTAGCTCTCTCTTGTTTGTTCATATAGGCCTGAAGTGATATGAACTTTCCTCTTATTACTGCTTTTGCTGCATCCCAGAGATTCTGATATGTCGTATTTTCATTTTCATTTGTCTGTATATATCTTTTGATCTCTGCGCTTATTTCTTCTTTGACCCATTCATTTTTTAGAAGTATGTTGTTTAGTTTCCACATTTTTGTGGGTTTTTCCCCCTCTTTTTTGCAGTTGAATTCTAGTTTCAAGGCTTTATGATCAGAAAATATGCTTGGTACAATTTCAATTTTTCTAAATTTGCTGATATTGTCTTTGTGGCCCAACATATGGTCAATTCTTGAGAATGTTCCATGTACACTAGAGAAAAATGTATACTCTGTCGCTTTGGGATGAAGTGTCCTGTAGATGTCTATCATATCCAGGTGTTCTAGTATTTCGTTAAGGCCACTATCTCTTTATTGATTCTCTGTTTGGATGACCGATCTAGAGCCGTCAGGGGAGTATTGAGGTCTCCAAGTATGATTGTATTTTGTTAGTTTTTGTTTTAAGGTCAGTAAGTAGCTGTCTTATATATTTTGGTGCTCCTTGGTTTGGTGCATATATATTAAGGATTGTTATGTCTTCTTGATTCAGTGTCCCCTTAATCATTATGAAATGACCATTTTTGTCTCTGAGTAATTTTTCTGTCTTGTAGTCAGCATTATCAGATATGAGTATTGCTACACCTGCTTTTTTTTGGGTGTTGTTTGCTTGGAGTATTGTTTCCAGCCTTTCACTTTGAATTTGTTTTTATCCTTGTTGCTTAGATGTGTTTCTTGTAGGCAGCATATAGTTGGATTTTCTTTTTTAATCCATTCTGCTACTCTGTGTCTTTTTATTAGTAAGTTTAATCCATTTACATTTAGTGTAATTATTGACACTTGTGGGTTCCCTATTGCCATTTTATAAATTGCTTTCTGTTAGTTTTGTATCTAGTTTGATTCTTCTCTTTTGTTTTTCTATCATTTGTTTTTGTTTGTTTGTGTTCCATACTTCTTTCCTCTGTTGCTACCTTTTTTAAGTCAAGTGTTTTTGTGGTGGCTTTTTTTCTAGGGTGGTTACCATTAAGTAATGAAAAGGGTACCTACCATATTCATTGTAGTACCCTATCTTATAAGTATTTCTGCACTTCATCGTCCTTTGCTACTGTTAATCTCCATCCTCTCCCCCCTTTTTTTTCCTTTGTTGTCACAGTTTAAGTTTGGTTTTATTGTGTTCTTGGTGGAGCTGTTACTTGTGGTGTTGTTTTCTTTTGTTCTTTGAATCTGGTTGGAAAACCCCCTTTAGTATTTCCTGGAGTGGGGGCTTTCTGGTGATAAATTCTCTCATCTTTTCTGTATTTGTGAATGTTTTTATATCTCCTTCATACTTGAAGGATAGCTTTGATGGGTATAGTATTCTTGGCTGAAAGTTCCTCTCTTTCAGGGCTTTAAATATTGGGGTCCACTCTCTTCTAGCTTGTAGAGTTTCTGCTGAGAAATCTGATGATAATCTAATAGGCCTTCCTTTATATGTTGTACTCTTCTTTTCCCTGGCTGCCTTGAGAATTTTTTCTTTGTCATTGGTTTGTGTCATCTTTATTATCATGTGCCTTGGAGTGGGTTTGTTGGGGTTAAGAACACTCGGTGTTCTGTTTGCTTCTTGAATTTGAGCCTTTAGTTTTTTCCACAGGCTTGGGAAGTTCTCATCTATTATTTGTTTGAGTATATTCTCCATTCCATTTTCTTTCTCTTCTCCCTCTGATATACTTATTATTCTTATGTTATTCTTTCTGATGGAGTCAGATAATTCCTGTAGGGCTTTCTCGTTTTTTATTATTTTTGAGTCTCTTTCTTCTTCTCTCTGTTGTGCCTCAAGTTGTTTGTCTTCTATTTCACTAATCCTATCTTCAATCTGGGTTGTTCTGCTAGCTAAGCTTGTTACCTCGTTTTTCAGCTCGTGAATTGAGTTTTTCATTTCTGTTTGATTTGTTTTTATAGTTTCAATTTCCTTGGTAATATATTCTTTGTGTTCATTGAGTTGTTTTCTGATCTCCCTATATTGCCTTTCCGTGTTTTCTTGTATATCTCTGAGTATTTTTAAGATTTCTATTTTAAATTCTCTGTCATTTAGCTCCAAGGCTTCCAATATGTTAAGTCTTTTCTCCATAGATTTTTCCACATCTATTTGTGTTACCTCTCTTTCTTTTGTATCCATAATATTCGATTTCCTCTTTCTTATTGGCATCTGAGGGTGGTCTTGTTGATAACACTAATTAGAATTAATAAAGAGTAAAAAGTAAAAAACAAAAAAACAAAAAAACCAAAAAAAACAAAAAAAACAAAAACAAAAAAAACCCCAAAAAACAAAGGGTAAAACACCCCACAAAAAAAAAAGCAGTAATAATTTATTATTTCCCCCTTTTTTTTTCTTTGTTCTCTTTCCCTCCTCTCCCCTCCTCAGGGAAATATCGTGCCTATAATGGAGGGCCTGATTTGCGGTGAAGAGTTGAAGGGGCAAAAAAAAGGGAGTAGGGACCTACTAAATGCAAAAAAAAAAAAAAAAAAAAAAGGAAGAAAATCTTAGACAAGCATAAGATGATTTGCTTGTGAGTGATGGTCAACTAAGAGATATAATGAGAGGGATAAGAGGGAACCAGAAAAAAGGACAGAAAAAGGAATAATAAAGAAGAAAAAAATAAAAATAATAAGTAAAAATCTGTTGTATTAAGTGGAGCGAAAACTAAATACAATGGAGACCTTGGGTTGGGAGGTCCCAAAATGCCACAAAAAAACCAAAAAAAAACAAAAACAAAAGCGAAAAAGAAAAATAAAGCCAAAAAAAGCCTTGAGTCCCAAATTAACTAATTTGTTTGTGATTGAGGATTAAATGGGAGGAAAGTAAAACGAGAAAAGAAAAAACAAATAGAAAGGAAAAAATAAGAAAAAGAGAAAAACGAAGGAAGAAATAAAAAAGGAAGAGAAAAAAACAAAATAAAGCAAAAAAAAAAAACAAAAGAGGAGAGAGTGAGAATTAAGTGTCCTGGAGTATAACCCCAAAGGAGGGTGAGGATAAAGAAGAGAAATAAAATGTAACACTTATGGGTAGTGTAGTTCAAGAAAAGGGAAGCATAAGATGGGCAGAGAATAGAAGGACTGAGGTGGAGGAAATAAAGGCAATAAGATAGAAGAAGCAAACAACAACAACAACAACAACAAAAAAACAGTGGAACAAGCTGCAAAGTCTGTGGATTTTTCCTGATTTTGAGATGTCAACCTCTTCCTCCTTCTCCTCTCTCCCTCTTCTCGGTCAGCGACTCTGCACCCCAGGCCCTGCCCCTGCGCCACACCCAGGCAGGGACTTGAAATTGATGGGGTTCTACGGCAATGTCACACAATTGGCTTTAGTCTTGCTGGTAGTCAAGGCCTGCCGGCGTCTGCAGGGTCTACCGACGAGAGAGTTCGCCTTCGTGGATTCTCTCTCCCAGTCCCCCCTTCCCGAACTAGCAGCCTGGCGATCCAGCCACAAGGCTGCCACTGCTTCTGTCCTGGGGAGTAAGAGGCTCAAAGAGCTGGGAAATCCCCACTCTATCCCCACTCAGTGCAAGGCTCTGGGAAGGGCTCTGACAGTCAGGGCCTCCAGTGTAATCAGGCGGGGGTGGGAGTCAATTGTTGTCAAGGTGACTTGTTCAGCGCCTAGCATTCCGTTGGACCTCTCAACCCAGGCTTTCCACACTTTGTAGCCTGTTTTGGCTGGTAGATAGAGGCACTAGTCTCTGCTTGCGACTAGTGTAGTATAGATCTTATTATCTGCCAAGTCCTTCTTGTTAGCGTTTATCCCTGAATATGGAGGCTCTATCAATCAGAAGTTGCCCCCGCCCCTTTAGCGAGAGGCACCAAAAAATATCACGCCTCTTGTCTTGGGTCGGCTGAACTGAGAGAGATCTTATCAATTAGAACCGAGGGTGCGCAGATTTCACGGGTTAAGTTAATTTTAGTAATTGGGTCGCAGCTGTGCTCCCGAAGGTATTTCAGGCTGCCTGCGCGCGCCCCTCCCCCAACGCTTGATTGTTAGCTTGAATGGCTGGGTGAGGTGCCCCGCCCACGGAGAGAATCTCCCAAGTAGGGAATACCGCCCTGGGGCCTCTCCCGCTCCCCGTGCGCGGGCCGCTGGGAACGTTAGCGGTGCTCGGTCTGCAATGCTCGGTCTGCAACCAGACCGGGAGCGCGCCAGCAGCTGCTCGCCGCTCGTTCTGCAACCGACCCGGGCGCTGTTCGCAGCGGCTGGCGGCAGCGGCCGGCAGCGGCTTCCAAGTGCGGGATGACTTACCCCAGGCGCACTTTCTCGCGGCTTGAGTGAACGTCCCTGGGGTAGCTTCCTCCACACCCTCGTCTTTCAGATTCGAGTGATAACAGTCCTATTGCTTTCAGTTTGCTCCGAAGATAAATTTTCCTGTTTCTAGTTGATAAATTTGTTGTGATTTTGGGGAGATCTGTCGGACGCGCTGCTCACGGCGCCATTTCCGTGACGTCACTCTCAGTGTGTCCTGTTTCAATTTTTAACACTGCTTTACCTAAAGATCAAACAGCTGTGTAACTCTTTTAAAGAAACCAGTAAATTCAAAAACCATACACTTGAAAGAAACGAACTCAGATAACTTGAAACTCTTGTTAGCAGAAACACATGTAAATGAATAACTAAAGAAGACATTCAACAATGCTTTAAAAAACTTGTTGAAAAAATATTTCTTTATATGTATCAACTGGCCTTTACTAGTATTTAAGAGAAGTAAAGTAAGAATTTTTTGAAACATAATTATTTCATTGACTTTGAGATGCTAAGCAGAAGCAGTTCAGAACATTACTGTGTATGAAAACTGAGTCCTACTTCAATTCCTAACACTGCTTTAACTGAGAAGCAAACAGCTGTGTATGTCTTGTAATTACTTAAGTAAACTTGAAACCAAACTTACACTTGAGTCAAACCAAGTAAGATAACATGCAACTTAGGTCAGCAGAATCCTGCATTCAAAGAATAAATAACGAGCAGTGTAATAAAGCATGATGATTTGTGTTGAAAAGATATGTCTTCAAAACGTGAATTGATATTGACAAGTTCTTTCAAGTAGAAAACTAAGTTATTTGAAACATAACTTTTTCATTTATTTTGAAAGGATAAGCATACACAGTATAGGTTCATTAGTGTAACAAAACTGAGTCCTATTTCAATTCCTAAATCTGTTTACCTAAAGAGCACAGCACAGGTCCCATATTGTAAATTATATATTAATTTGAAAACAAACATACATATCAGTGAAATTAACTCAAATAAATTCAAACTCATGTTAGCATGAAACCACGTGCAAAAATACCTATATGATTCATTTAATAATGCATTAAGAAAAGTGTTGAAATATATGTCTTCATAAGTAAGAATTGAGTTTTACTAGATTTTAGAGAAGTGAACTGAGTCATTTGAACTGTAATGGTTTCATTGACTTTGAGACTCTAAGCAGAAGCAGTACAAATACATTACTTTGTAAAAAAATAAGTTCTATTTCACATAAATTGAAACCCTTGTTGGCAGAATCACAGGTGAAAAGAATTACTAAATGAGTACTTTAACAACATAAATAAAATATTTTGCAAAAATATATCTTCATACGTGTGAATTGATTTTTACTAGTTTTCTAGAGAGAAAAACTAAGTTATTTGAAACATAATTTTTTTATTTATTTTGAGAAGTTCAGCATACACAGTACAGGTTCATTACCGTGTAACAGAACTGAGTACTATTTCAATTCCTAACTCTATTTAATGGAAAAGAACACCAAAATGCACATAATTGATATATTAATTTGAAAACAAACATACATTTGATTGAAATTACCTCAGATAACTAGAAACACTTGTTATCAAAAACACACTTGCAAAGAATAACAAAATGAGTTGTTTAACAATGCATTAACATATGCGTTCATAAAATATATTTTCATAAATATGAATTGATTGTTACTAGTTTTTTAGAAAAGGACACTAACAGTTATTTGAAATATAATTCTTTCATGCACTTTGCTATACTAAGCCGAAGTATTTCAGGAATGTTAGTGTGTAAAAATTGAGAATTAAATTCAAATTTAACACTGCTTTATCTGAAGGGAAAACATCTGTGTAAGTCTTGTAAACACTGCAGTAAATTTGAAACCAAACATACACTTGAGTGACACTAACTCAGATAAATTGAAACTCTTTTTAGGAGAATCTCACTTTCTAAGAATAACTAAATGAGCAGCAAAATTAAGCATTATGACTTGTGTTGAATGATGTGTCCTCAACTCTATGAATTGATATTTACAAAATCTTTGGATGAGAAACTAACAGTTATTTGAACAATCAATGTTTCACTTGGAATGAGAGATTAAGCATACTCAGAATAGGTTCACTACTGTGTAACAAAACTGAGTCCTATTTCAATTGTTAATGCTGCATTACATAAAGAGCACTCAACTCTGCAAGTCTTGTAAATACTTCAGTAAATTTAAAACAAAACATACATATCAGTGAAACTAACTCAGAAAATTTGAAAGACTTGTTACCAGAAACACACGTGCAAAAAATAATTAAATGAGTTGTTTAACAACACATTAAGTAATGTGTTTCAGAAATATATCTTCAGAAGTATGAATTGATTTTTACTAGTTTATAAAGAACCAAACGAACACTTATTGGAAACATAATTTTTTCATTGACTTTGAGACTCTAAGCAGAAGCAATACAAATATATTACTTTGTTAAAAAATAAGTTCTATTTCACATAAATTGAAACTTGTTGGCAGAATCTCAGGTGAAAAGAATTACTAAATGAGTTCTTTAACAACGTATTAAGAAATGTTTTGAAAAAATATATCTTCATAAGTGTGAATTGATTTTTACTAGTTTCCTAAAGAGGAAACTAAGTTATTTGAAACATAAATTGTTTATTTAGTTTGAGAGGTTCAGCATACACAGTATAGGTTCATTACCATGTAACAAAACTGAGTCCTATTTCAATTCCTAACTCTGTTAAATGAAAGAGAACACCAAAATGCACATTTTGGATATACTATATTAATTTGAAAACAAACATACAATTTATTGAAATTAACTCAGTTAACTTGAAAAAGTTATTAGCAAAAACACCCTTGCAAAGAATAACAAAATGAGTTGTTTATTAATGCATTAAGAAATGCGTTCAAAAAATATATTTTAATAAATATGAATATATTTTTACCAGTTTTTTAGAAAAGGACACTAATACTTATTTGAAACATAATTCTTTCATACACTTTGCAATTCTAAGCCGAAGTATTTTAGGAATAATAGTGTGTAACTATAGAGAATTATATTCAATTTTTAACTCTGCTATACCTGAAGGAAAAACATCTGGGTAAGTTTTGTAAACAATGTAGTAAATTTGAAACCAAACATACACTTGAGTGACACTAACTCAGATAAATTGAAACTCTTGTTAGGAGAATCCCGCATTCTAAGATTAACTGAATGAGCAGCAAAATTAATCATTATGACTTGTGTTGAAAGATAGATGTGTCCTCAAATCGATGAATTGATATTTACAAATTCTTCTGAGGAGAAACTAACAGTTATTTGAATGATCAATATTTCATGTAGAATGAGAGGTTAAGCATACTCAGTATAGGTTCACTACTGTGTAACAAAACTGAATCCTATTTCAATTGCTAATTCTGCATTACATAAAGAGCACTCAACTGTGCAAGTCTTGTAAATACTACAATAAATTTGAAACAAAACATACATATCAGTGAAATTAACTCAGATATCTTGAAACACTTGTTACCAGAAACACACGTGCAAAATGTAATTAAATGAGTTGTTTAACAACACATTAATAACGTGTTCAAATAATATATCTTCATAAGTATGAATTGATTTTCACTAGTTTATAAAGAACAAAATGAACAGTTACTGGAAACATAATTCTTTCATTCATTTTGCCATAATAAGCAGAAACATTTCAGGAACATTTCTGTGTAAGAAAGGTGAGGTCTGTTTCAATTTATAAATTGCTTTACCTGAAGAGCAAACAGCTGTGTAACTCTTGTAAATAAACTGGTCAATTTGAAAACATAGACTTGAAAGAATCTAACTCAGATAACTTGAAACTCTTGTTTGCAGAAACAAACGAGCAAAGATTATCGAAATGAGTCATTTATAAAGCATTAAGAATATTGTTGAAAAAATATATCTTCATAAGTAAGAATTGAGTTTTCTAGAAATAAACAGTTGTTACAACCGTAATTCTTTCATTGACTTTGAGATTTTAAGCAGAAGCAGTACAAATACTTTATGGTGTTAAAGATATAAGTTCTATTTCACATAAGTTGAAACTCTTGTTAGCAGAATGCTAGGTGAAAAATTACTAAATGAGTAGTTTAACAACGCATTAAGAAACGTTTTGAAAATATACATCTTCATAAGTATGTATAGATTTTTACTAGTATTTTAGAGAAGAAAACTAAGTTGTTGGAAACATAATTCTTTCACTCACAATGCAAAACTAAGCAGAAGAAGTTCAGGACAATTACTGTGTAGGAAAACTGAGGCCTGTTTCAATGTTTGTTTTTTGCATTTTTCTTCTGAAAATGGAAACAGGGAGAGACAGTCAAAAAGACTCACACATGGGCCCGACCGGGATCCACCCAGTAAGCCCACCAGGGGGCAATGCTCTGCCCATCCTGGGTGTCGCCACATTGTCACTGGAGCCACTCTAGTGCATGAAGCAGAGGCCACAGAGCAACCCCCAGCGCCCGGGCCTTCTTTGCTCCAAAGGATTCTTGGCTGTGGGAGGGGAAGAGAGAGACAGAGAGGAAGGCATGGCAAAGGAGTGAAGAAGCAAATGGGCAGATCTCCTGTGTGCCCCGGGCAGGAATCGAACCCGGGTCATCTGCACGCTAATTTTCCATTTCGTAAAGAGCACTCAAGAGTGCAAGTCTTGTAAACACTACAGTAAATTTGAAACAAAACATAAATATCAGTGAAATTAACTCACATATCTTGAAACTCTTGCTAGCAGAAACACAAGTAAATGAATAACAAAATGAGTAATTGAACAATGCATTAAGAAACTTGTTGAAAATATATATATTTATAAGTATGAACTTGTTTCTACTAGTTTTAAGAGAAGTAAAGTAAGAGTTTTTAAAAACATATTACTTTCATTGACTTTGAGATGCTAAGCAGAAGCAGTTCAGATATAATATGGTGTATGATAATTGAGTCCTATTTCAATTCCTAATATTGCATTACCTGAAGAGCAAACAGCTGTGTAAGTCCTGTAAATACTGCAGTAAAATTGAAACAAAACATACAATTGAGTGACACTAACTCACAGAAATTGAAACTCTTGTTAGGAGAATCCCACATTCTAAGAATAACTAAATGAGAAGCAAAATTAAGCATTGTGACTTGGTTGGAAAGATATGTCTTCATAAGTATTAATTGATATTTACAAAGTCTTTTGAGGAGAAACTAATAATTATTTGTACGATCAATAAATAATGTAGAATGAGAGGTTAAGCATACTTATTATAGGTTCACTACTGTGTAACAAAACTGAATCCTATTTCAAATGTTAATTCTGCATTACATAAAGAGCACTAAACTGTGCAATCTTGTATACACTACAGTAAATTTGAAACAAAACATACATATCAGAGAAACTAAGTCATATAACTTGAAACTCCTGTTAGCAGAAACACAATTAAATGAATAAGAAAATGATTAATTGAACAATGCATTAAGAAACTTGTTGAAAAATATATCTTCATAAGTCTGAACTAGTTCTACTAGTTTTTAAGAGAAATAAAGTAAGAGATATTTGAAACATAATATTTTCATTGCCTTTGAGACGCAAAGCAGAAGCAGTTCAGAAACATTACTCTGGATGATCACTGAGTCCTATTTCAATACATAACATTGCATTAATTGAAGAACAAATAGCTGTGTAATCATGTAAATACTGCGGTAAATTTGAAACCAAACATACACATGAGTGACACTAACTCAGAGAAATTGAAACTCTTGTTAGAAGAATCCCGCCTTCTAAGAATAAATAATTGTGCAGCAAACTTAATCATTATGACTTGTGTTGAAAAAAGGTGTCTTCAAATGTATAAATTGATATTTACAAATTTTTTTGAGGAGAAACCAACAGTTATTTGAATGATCAGTATAGCATGTAGAATGAGAGATTAAGCATACTCATTATAGGTTCACTACTGTGTAAAAAAACTGAATCCTATTTCAATTGCAAATTCTGCATTACATAAAGAGCACTCAACAGTGCAAGTCTTGTGTACATTACTGTAAATTTGAAATAAAACATACATATCAGTGAAACTAACTCATATATCTTGAAACTCTTGTTAGCAGAAACACAAGTAAATAAATAACAAGATGAGTAATTAAAAAATGCATTAAGAAACTTGTTGAAAAATATATCTTCATAAGTATGAACTGGTTTCTACTAGTTTTTAAGAGAAGTAAAGTAAGAGATTTTTGAAACATAATTCTTTCACTGATTTTGAGACGCTAAGCTGAAGCAGTTCAGAAACATTACTGTGTATGATAACAAAATCTTATTTCAATTCATAACATTGCATTAATTGAAGAGCAAATAGCTGTGTAATCCTGTAAATACTGCAGTAAATTTGAAACCAAACTTATTTTGATTGACACTAACACTGAGAAATTGAAACTCTTGTTAGGAAAATCATGCATTCTAAGAATAACTAAATGAGCAGCTAAATTACGCATTTTCACTTGTGTTGAAAAGATGTTTCTTCAAATGTATGAATTGATATTTACTAATTCTTCTGAGGAGAAACTAACAGGTATTGGAACGATCAATATATAATGTAGAATGAGAGTTTAAGCATACTCAGTATAGGTTAATAAACAGTGTAACAAAACTGAATACTATTTCAATTGCTAATTCTGCATTATATAAAGAGCACTTAACTGTACAATTCTTGTATATATTACAGTAAATTTGAAAGAATACATACATATCAGTGAAACTAACTCACATAACTTGAAACTCTTGTTAGCATGAAAACAATAAATAAATAAGAAAATTAGTAATTGAAAAATGCATTAAGAAACTTGTTGAAAAATATATCTTTATAAGAATGAACTGCATTCTACTAGTCTCTAAGAGAAGTAAAAGAAGAATTTTTTGAAACATAATACTTTCATTGACTTTGAGACACTAAGAAGAAGCAGTTCAGAAACATTACCGTGTACTATTACTGAGTCCTATTTCAATCCCTAACATTGCATTAACTGAAGAGCAAAGAGCTGTGTAAGTCTTGTAAATACTGCAGTAAATTTGAAACCAAACATACACTTGAGTGACACTAACTTTGAGTAATTGAAACTCGTGTTATGAGAATCCTGCATTCTAAGAAAAAATAAATAAGCAGCAAATTTAAGCATTATGTCTTTTGTTGAAAAGATGTGTCTTCAAAATTATGAATTGATATTTACCAAGTCTTTTGAGGAGAAACAAACAGTTATTTGAACGATCAATATATCATGTAGAATGAGAGTTTAAGCATACTCAGTATAATTTCACTACTGTTTAACAATACTGAATTTTATTTTAATTGCTAATTCTGCATTAAATAAAGAACACTCAACTGTGATATCAGTGAAACTACCTCTCATAACTTGAAACTCTTGTTAGCAGAAACACAAGTTAATGAATAACAAAATGTGTAATTGCACAATGCATTAAGAAACTTGTTGAAAAATATATCTTCATAAGTATGAACTGATTTCTACTAGTTTTTAAGAGAAGAAAAGTAAGAGTTTTTTGAAACATAATACATTTATTGATTTTGAGACGCTAAACTGAAGCAGTTCAAAAATATTACTGTGTATGATAACTGAGTCCTATCTCAATTCCTAACATTGTACTAAATGAAGAGCAAACAGTTGTGTAATCTTGTATATATGGCTGTAAATATGAAACCAAACATACACTTGAGTGACACTAACTCATAGAAATTGAAACTGTTGTTAGGAGAATCCCGCATTCTAAACATGATTAAATGAGCAGAAAAATTAAGCATTGTGACTCGTTTTGAAAAAATGTGTTTTCAAATATATGAATTGATATTTACAAATAATTTATAGAGAAAGTAACAGTTATTTGAACAATCAATATATCATGCAGAATGAGAGATTAAGCATACTCAGTATATGTTCCCTACTGTGAAATAAAACTGAATCCTATTTCAATTGCTAATTCTGCATTACATAAAGAGCACTCAACTCTGCAAGTATTGTATACACTACAGAAAATTGAAACAAAACATACATATCAGTGAAATTAACTCACATAACTTGAAACACTTGTTAGCAGAAACACAAGTAAATGAATAACAAAATGAGTAATTGAACAATGCATTAAGAAACTTGTTGAAAAATATATCTTCATAAGTATGATCTGCTTTCTACTGGTTTTTAAGAGAATTAAAGTAAGAGTTTTTTGAAACATAATACTTTCATTTACTTTGAGAGTCAAAGCAGGAGCAGTTCAGAAATATTACTGTGTATGATAACTGAGTCCTATTTCAATTGCTAATATTGCAATAACTGAAGAGCAAACAGCCATGTAAGTCCTGTAAATACCGCAGTAAATATGAAACCAAACATACACTTGAGTGACAGTAACTCAGAAAAATTGAAACTATTTTTAGGAGTATCCCTCGTTCTTAGAATAACAAAATGAGCAGCAATATTAAGCATTATGACTTGTGTAGAAAAGAAGTGTCTTCATATGTATGAATTTATATTTACAAAGTCTTTTGAGGAGAAACTAACATTTATTTGAATGACCATTATATCATGTCGAATGAGAGGTTAAGCTTAATCCGTATAGGTTCACGAGTGTGTAACACAACTGAATCCTATTTCAATTGTTAATTCTGCATTACATAAAGGGCCCTCTACTGTGCAAGTCTTGTATACACTACAGTAAATTTGAAACAAGACATAGATATTAGTGAAACTATCTCACATACCTTGAAACACTTGTTAGCAGTAACACAAGTAAATGAATAACAAAATGATTAATTGAACAATGCATTAAGATACTTATTGAAAAATATATCTTCATAAGTATAAACTGATTTTAACTATATTTTAAGAGAAGTAAAATAAGAGATTTTTGAAACATAATATTTCCATTGACATTGAGACACTAAGCAGAAGCAGTTCAGTAACATTACTGAGTATGATAAGTGAGTCCTATTTCAATTCCTAACATTGCATTAAATGAAGAGCAAACAGTTGTGTAATCTTGAAAATACTGGTGTAAATTTGAAACCAAACATACACTTGAGTGACACTAACTGATAGAAATTGAAACTCTCCTTAGGAGAATCCTGCATTCTCAAAATAATTAAATGAGCAGCAAAATTAAGCATTATGGCTTGTGTTGAATATATGTGTCTTCAAATACATGAATTGATATTTACAAATTCTTTTGAGGAGAATCGAACTGTTATTTGAATGATCAATATATCATGTAGAATGAGATGTTAAGCATACTCAGTATACGTTTACTACTGTGTAACAAAACTGAATCCTATTTCACTTTCTAATTCTGCATTACATAAAGAGCACACAACTGTGCAAGTCTTGTATATAATACAGTAAATTTGAAACAAAACATACATATCAGTGAAACTAACTCACATAACTAGAAACTCTTGTTAGATGAAACACAAGTAAATAAATAAAAAAATGAGTAATTGAACAATGCATTAAGAAACGTTGAAAAATATATCTTCATAAGTATGAACTGGTTTCTACTACTATTTAAGAGAAGTAAAGTAAGAGATTTTTGAAACATAATATTTTCATTGACATTGAAACGCTAAGCAGAAGCAGTTCAGAAACATTACTGTGTATGATAACTGAGTCCTATTTCAATTGCTAACATTGCAATAACTGCAGAACAAACAGTTGTGTAATTTTGTAAATAGTGGAGTAAATTTGAAACCATACACTTGAGAGATACTAACTGAGAGAAATTGAAACTCTTGTTAGAAGAATCCCGCATTCTAAGAATAACTAAATGAGCACCAAAATTAAGCATTTTGACTAGTTTTGAAAGGATGTGTCTTCAAATATATGAATTAATATATAAAAATTCTTTTGAGCTGTAACTAACAGTTATTTGAACGATCAATATATCATGTAGAATGAGAGGTTAAGCATACTCAGTATTGGATCGGTAGTGTGTAACAAAATTGAATCCTATTTCAATTGCTAATTCTGCATTACATATACAGCACTCAACTGTGCAAGTATTGTATACACTACAGTAAATTTGAAACAAAAAATACATATCAGTAAAACTAACTCACATAACTTGAAAATCTTGTTACCAGAAACACATATAAATGAAAAACAAAATGAGTAATTGAACAATGCATTAAGAAACTTGTTGAAAAATATAACTTCATAAGTATGAACTGGTTTCTAATAGTTTTTAAGAGAAGTAAAGTAAGAAATTTTTGAAACATAATATATTCATTGAAAATGAGACGCTAAGCAGAAGCAGTTCAGAAACAATGCTGTGTATGATAACTGAGTCCTATTTCAATTCTTAACATTGCATTAAATAACGAGCAAACAGTTGTGTAATCTTGAAAATACTGCTGTAAATTTGAAACCAAACATACCCTTGAATGACACGAACTCATAGAAATTTAAACTCTGGTTAGAAGAATACTGCATTCTAAAAATAAATAAATGAGCAGTAAAATTAAGCATTATGACTTGTTTTGAAAGTATGTGTCTTCAAATATATGAATTGATATTTATATATTCTTTTGAAGAGAAACTAACAGTTATTTGAACAATCAATATATCATGTAGAATGAGAGGTTAAGCATACTCAGAATAGGTTCACTACTGTGTAAAAATACTGCATCATATTTCAATTGCTAACTCTGCATTACATAAAGAGCACTTAACTGTGCAAGCCTTATATACAATTCAGTAAATTTGAAACTAAACATACATATCAGTGTAAGTAACTCACATAACTTGAAACACTTTTTAGTAGAAAAACAAATAAATGAATAACAAAATGAGTAATTAACCAATCCATTAAGAAACTTTTTGAAATATATATCTTCATAAGTATGAACTGGTTTCTACTGGTTTTTAAGAGAAGTAAAGTAAGAGTTATTTGAAACATAATACTTTCATTGATTTTGAGACGCAAAGCTGAAGCAGTTCAGAAACATTACTCTGTATGATAACTGAGTCTATTTTAATTGCTAACATTGCAATAACTGAAGAGCAAACAGTTGTGTAATCTTGTAAATACTGTTGTAAATTTGAAACCAAACATGCACTTGCGTGACACTAACTCAGAGAAATTGAAACTCTTCTTAGTAGAATCCCGCATTATAAGAATAACTAAATGAGCAGCAAATTTAAGCATTTTGACTTGTGTTCTAAACACGTGTCTTCAAATGTATAAATTGATACTTTCAACTTGTTTTGAGGAGTAAATAACAGGTATTGGAACGATCAATATATTGTAGAATGGGAGGTTAAGAATACTCAGTATAGGTTCACTGGTGAGTAACAAAACTGAATCCTATTTCAATTGATAATTCTGCATTACATAAAAAGCACTCAACTGAGCAAGAATTATATACACTACAGCAAATTTGATACAAAACATACATATCAGTGAAATTAAATCACATATCTTGAAATTCTTTCTAGCAGAAACACAAGTAAATGAATAACAAAATGAGTAATGGAACAATGCATTAAAAAACTTGTTAAAAAATATGTCTTCCCAAGTATGAAGTGGTTTCTACTGGTTTTAAAGAGAAGTAAATTTAGAGTTTTTTGAAACATATTACATTCACTGACTTTGAGACACTATGGAGAAGCAGTTTAGAAACATTACTGTGTATGATAACTGAGTCCTATTTCAACTCCAAATATTGCATTAACAGAAGATCAAACAGCTGTGTAAGTCTTGTAAATACTGTCGTAAATTTGAAACAAAACATACACTTGAGTGACACTAACTCAGAGAAATTGAAACTCTTGTTAGGAGAATCCCGCATTCTAAGAATAACTAAATTAGCAGCAAAATTAAGCCCTATGACTTGTGTAGAAAGGATGTGTTTTCATATGTATGAATTGATATTTACAAAGTCTCTTGAGAAGAAACTAACAATTATTTGAACGATCAATATATAATGTAGAATGAGAGGTTAAGCATACTCAGTATAGATTCACTACTGTGTAACAATACTCCATCCAATTTCAATTGCTAATTTTGCATTACATAAAGAGCACTCAACTGTGCAAGTCTTGTATATATTACAGTAAATTTGAAACAAAACATACATATCAGTGAAACTAACTCACATAACTTGTAATCTTGTTAGCAGGAACACAATAAATAAATAAGAAAACTAGTAATTGAAAAATGCATTAAAGAACTTGAAAAATATATCATTATAAGTATGAAATTCTTTCTACTGGTTTTTAAGAGAAGTAAAGTAAGAATTTTTTGAAACATAATACTTTCATTGAATTTGAGATGCTAAGCAGAAGCAGATCAGAAGCATTAGTGTGTATGATAATTGAGTCGTATTTCAATTACTATCATTGCATTAACTGAAGAGCAAAGAGCTATGTAAGTCCTGTAAATACTGCAGTAAATTTGAAAGGAAACATACACTGGAGTGACAGTAACTCAGAGAAAATGAAACTCGTGTTAGGAGAATCCCGCCTTCTAAGAACAAGTAAATGATCAGAAAAATTAAGCATTATGACTTGTATTGAAAAGACGTGTCTTTAAATGTGTGAATTGATATTTATAAAATTATTTTGAGGAAAATCGAACAGTTATTTGAATGATCAATATATCATGCAGAATGAGAGGATAAGCATACTCAGTATAGGGTCACTATTGTGTAATAAAACTGAATCATATTTCAGTTGATAATTCTACATTACATAAAGGGCACCCAACTGTGCAAGTCTTGTATAGACTACAGTAAATTTGAAACTAAACATACGTATCAATGAAACTACCTCACATAACATTAAACTCTTGTGAGCAGGAATACAATAAATAAATAACAAAACTAGTAATTAAAAAATGCATTAAGAAACTTTTAGAAAAATGTATTTTATAAGTATTAACTGTTTTCTACTAGTTTTTAAGTGAAGTAAAGTAAGAGTTTTTTGAAACATAATACTTTCATTGAGTTTGAGAGGCTAAGCATAAGCAGTTCAGAAATATTACTGTATATGATAACTGAGTCCTATTGCAATATCTAACATTGCATTAACTGAAAAGCAAACAGCTGTATAATCTTGTAAATACTGCATTAAATTTGAAACCATACATACACTAACTAAGAGAAATTAAACTTGTTAGGAGAATCTCGTATTTTAAAAATAACAAAATGAGCAGCAAAAGTAAGCATTGTGACTTGTGTTGAAAAGATGTGTCTTAAATGTATAAATTGATATTTACAAAGTCTTTTGAGGAGAAACTAACAGTTATTGGAACGATCAATATATTGTAGAATGAGAGGTTAAGCATAATCAGTATAGGTTCAATAGTGTGTAACAATACTGAATCCAATTTCAATTGAAAATTCTGCATTACAAAAAGAGCACTCAAATGAGTAAGCGTTGTATACACAACAGTAAATTTGAAACAAAACATACATATCAGTGAAACTAACTCACTTAACTTGAAACACTTGTTAGCAGAAACAAAAGTAAATGAATAACAAAATTAGTAGTTGAACAATGCATTACAAAAATTTTTGAAAAATATATCTTCATAAGTATGAACTGGTTTTTACTGGTTTTTAAGTGAAGTAAATTAAGAGTTTTTTGAAACATAATACTTTCATTGACTTTGAGACGCTATGAAGAAGCAGTTCAGAAATATTAGTGTGTATGATATCGGAGTCCTATTTATATTCCTAACATTGCATTAACTGAAGAGGAAACAACTGTGTAATCTTGTAAATACTGCAGTAAATTTGTAACTAAACATACACTTGAGTGACACTAAGTCAGAGAAATTGAAACACTTGTTAGGAGAATCCCGCATTTTAAGAATAATTATATGAGCAGCAAAATTAAGGATTATGACTTGTGTTGAAGATATGCTTCTTCATATATATTAATTGATATTTACAAATTCTTTTGAGGAGAAACTAACAGATTTTTGAACGATCAATATATCATGTAGAATGAGAGGTTAAGCATACTCAGTATAGGTTCAGTAGTGTGTAACAAAACTGAATCCTATTTCAATTGTTAATTCTGCATTACATAAAGAGCACTCAACTGTGCAATTCTTGTATACACTACAATAAATTTGAAACAAAAAATACATATCAGTGAAACTAACTCACATAACATGAAACACTTGTTAGCAGAAACACAAGTAAATGAATAACAAAATGAGTAATTGAAAAATGCATTAAGAAACGTGTTGAAAAATATATCTTCATAAGTATGAACTAGATTCTACTAGTATTTAAAAGAAGGAAAGTAATGGATTTTTGACATACTATCATTGACTTTGAGACTTTAAGCAGAAGCATTTCAGAAATATTATTGTGTATGATAATTGAATCCAATTTCAATTTCTAACTTTGCATTAATTGAAGATCAAACAGTTGTCTAATCTTGTAAATACTGCTGTAAATTTGAAACGAAACATACAATTCAGTGACACTATCTCATAGAAATTGAAACTCTTTTTATAAGAATCCCATACTCTAAAATAATTAAATGAGCAGCAAATTTAAGCATTATGACCTGTGTTGAAAAGACGTGCCTTCAAATATATGAATTGATATTTACAAATTCTTTTGAGGAGTTATTGGAACGATCAATATAATATGTAGAATGAAAGGTTAAGCATACCCAGAATAAGTTCACTACTGTGTAACAAACCTGAATCCTATTTCAAATGCTAATTTTGCTTTACATAAAGAGCAATCATCTGTGCAAGTCTTGTGTATATTACAATAAATTTGAAACAATACATACATATCAGTGAAACTGACTCACAGAACTTGAAACACTTGTTAGCAGGAACAAAATAAATAAGAGAGTAAAATGAGTAATTGAATAATGCATCAGGAAACTTTTTGAAAAATATATGTTTAGAAGTAAGAACTGTTTTCTACTAGTTTTTAAGAGAAATAAAGTAAGAGTTTTTTGAAACATAATAATTTCATTGACTTTGAGACACAAAGCAGAACTAGTTCAGAAACAATAATGTGTATGATTACTGAGTCCTATTTCAATTCCTAACATTGCATTAATTGAAGAGAAAACAGCTGTGTAATCTTGTAAATATTGCAGTAAATTTAAAACCAAATATACACTTGAGTGACACTAAATCAGAGAAATTAAAACTTGTAAGGTTAATATCGTATTTTAAAAATAAATAAATAAGCAGCAAAATTAAGCATTGTGACTGGTGTTGAAAAAATGTGTCTTCAAATTTATGAATTGATATTTACAAATTCTTTTGAGGGGAATAGAACTCATATTGGAATGATCAATATATAGTGTAGAACGAGAGGTTAAGCATACTCAGTATAGGTTCACTACTGTGTAACAAAACTGAATCCTATTTCAATTGCTAATATTGCATTACATAAAGTGTACTCAAATGTAGAAGACTTGTATATATTACAATAAATTTGAAACAAAACATACATATCAGTGAAAATAACTCACATATCTGGAAATGCTTGTTAGCTGAAACACAAGTAAATAAATAAAAAAAAGAGTAATTGAACAAAGAATTAAGAAATGTGTTGAAAAATATATATTCATAAGTATGAACTGGTTTCTACTAATTTTTAAGAAAAGTAAAGTAAGTGTTTTTTGAAACATAATACTTTCATTGATTTTGAGACGATAAGCTGAAGCAGTTCAGAAACATTACTGTGTATGATAACTGAGTCCTATTTCAACTCCTAACATTGCATTTACAGAATATCAAACAGCTGTGTAAGTCTTGTAAATAGTGCCATAAATTTGAAACCAAACATACACTTGAGTGACACTAATTCTGAGAAATGGAGATTCTTGTTAGAAGAATCCAGCATTCTAAGAATAACTAAATGACCAGCAAAATTAAGCACTATGACTTGTGTAGAAAGGATGTGTCTCCATATGTATGAATTGCTTTACAAAGTCTTTTGAGAAGAAACTAACAATTATTTGAACGTTCAATATATAATGTAGAATGAGAGGTTAAGCATACTCAGTATAGGTTCACTACTGTGTAACAATACTGAATCCTATTTCAATTAATAATTCTGCATTACATAAAAAGCACTCAACTGTGCAAGTCTTGTATATATTACAGTAAATTTGAAACAGATCATACATATCAGTGAAATTACCTCACATAACTTGAAATCTTGTTAGCAGGAACACAATAATTAAATAAGAAAATGAGTAATTGAAAAATGCATTAAGAAACTTCTTTAAAAATACCTCTTTATAAGTATGAACTGGTTTCTACTAGTTTTTCAGAGAAAAAAGTAAGAGTTTCTTGAAACATAATACATTCATTGACTTTCAGACGCTAAGTAGAAGCACTTTAGTAACATTACTGTGTATGATCACTGAGTCCTACTTCAATTTCTAACATTGCATTAACTGAAGAGCAAACAGATATGTAAGTCTTGTAAATACTGCAGTAAATTTTAAACCAAACATATACTTGAGTGACACTAATTCTGAGAAATTGAAACTTTTAAGAAAATTCCGCATTCTAAGAATAACTAAAAGAGCATCAAAATTAAGCATGATGACTTGTGTTGAAAAGATGTTTCTTCAAATGTATGAAGTGATATTTACAAATTCTTCTGAGAAGAAACTAACAGTTATTAGAATGATCAATATATAATGTAGAATGTGATGTTAAGCATACTCACTATATGTTCACTACTGTGTAACAAAATTAAATCCTATTTTAATTGCTAATGCTGCATTATATAAAGAGCACTCAACTGTGCAAATCTTGTATATATTACACTAAATTTGAAAAAAACCCATAAATATCAGTGAAACTAACTCACATAACTTGAAATCTTTTAGCAGGAACACAATAAAAAAATAAGAAAATGAGTATTTGAAAAATGCATTAAGAAACTTGTTTAAAAATACATCTTTATAAGTATGAACTGGTTTCTACTAGTTTTTCAGAGAAATAAAGTAAGAGTTTCTTGAAACATTATATTTTCATTGATTTTGAGACGCTAAGCATTAGCAGTTCCGTAACATTACTGTGTATGATAACGGAGTCTTATTTAAATTCCTAACATTGCATTAACTGAAGAGCAAAGAGCTATGTAAGTCTTGTAAATACTGCAGTAGATTTGAAACCAAACATACTCTTGAGTGACACTAACTCAGGGAAATTGAAACTCGTGTTAGGAGAATCCTGCATTCTAAGAATAACTGAATGAGAAGCAAAATTATGCATTATGACTTGTGTTGAAAAGATGTGTCTACAAATGTATGAATTGATATTAACAAATTCCTTTGAGGGGAAAAGAAATTATTTGAACGATCAATATATCATGCAGAAAGAGAGTTTAAGCATACTCCGTATAGGTTAACTACTGCGTAACAATAATGAATCCTATTTCAATTGCTAATTATGCATTACATAAAGAACATTCAACTGTGCAAGTCTTCTATACACTACAGTAAATTTGAAACAAAACATACATATCAGTGAAAATAACTCTCAATACTTGAAACTCTTGTTAGGAAAATCTCGCTTTCTAAGAATAACTAAATGATCAGCAAAATTAAGCATTATGACTTGTGTTGAACAGATGTGTCTTCAAATGTATAAATTGATATTTACAAAGTCTTTTGAGGAGAAACTAACAATTATTAGAATGAACAATATATCATGTAGAATGAGAGGTTAAGCATACTCAGTATAGGTTCACTACTGTGTAACAATACTGAATCCAATTTCAATTGCATATTCTGCATTACATAAAGAACACTGAACAGTGCAAGGCTTGTATACACTACAGTAAATTTGAAACAAAACATACATATCAGTGAAACTAACTCTCATATTTAAAACTCTTTTTAAAAAAATCCCGCATTCTACAAATAACTAAATGAGCAGCAAAAATAAGTATTATGACTTGTGTTGAAAAGATGTGTCTTCAAATGTATGAATGGATATTTACAAATTTTTCTGAGGAGAAACTAACAGTTATTGGAACGATCAATATATAATGTAGAATGAGATGTTAAGCATACTCAGTATAGTTTCATTACTGTGTAAAAAAACTGAATCCTATTTCAATTGCTAATTCTGCATTATATATAGATCACTCAACCTTGCACGTCTTGTATATATTACAGTAAATTTGAAACAAAACATACATATTAGTGAAACGTACTCACATAACTTGAAATCTTGTTAGCAGGAACACAATAAATAAATAAGAAATTGAGTAATTGAAAAATGCATTAAGAAACTTCTTTAAAAATACCTCTTTATAAGTATGAACTGGTTTCTACTAGTTTTTCAGAGAAAAAAACGAAGAGTTTCTTGAAACATAATACATTCATTGACTTTCAGACGCTAAGCAGAAGCAGTTCAGTAACATTACTGTGTATGACCACTGAGTCCTCCTTCAGTTCCCAACATTGCATTAACTGAAGAGCCAACAGCTATGTAAGTCTTGTAAATACTGCAGGAAATTTAAAACTAAACAAACATTTGAGTGACACTAACTCAGAGAAATTGAAACTCGTGTTAGGAGAATAATGCATTCTAAGTATAAGAAAAAGAGCATCAAAATTAAGCATGATGACTTGTGTTGAAAAGATGTGTCTTCAAATGTATGAATTGATATTTACAAAGTATTTTGAGGAGAAACTAACAATTATTAGAACGATCAATATATCATGTAGAATGAACGGTTAAGCATACTCAGTATACGTTCACTACTGTGTATCAATACTGAATCCTATTTCAATTGCTAAATCAGTATTACATAAAGAACTCTCAACTGTGCATGTCTTGTATACACTACAGTAAATTTGAAACAAAACATATATATCAGTGTAACAAACTCACATATTTTGAAACTCATGTTAGCAGAAACACAAGTAAATGAATAATGAAATGAGTATTTTACAATGCATTAAGAAACTTGTTGAAAAGTATATCTTCATAAGTATGAACTGGTTACTACTAGTTTTTAAGAGAAGTAACGTAAAAATTTTTTGAAACATAATACTTTCACTGAATTTGAGATGCTAAATGAAGCAGTTCAGAAACATTAACTGTGTATGATAACTGATTTCTATTTCAATTCCTAACATTGCATAAACTGAAGAGCAAAAAGCTGTGTAATCTTGTAAATACTGCAGTAAATATGAAACCAAACATAAACTTGAGTGACACTAATTCTGAGATATTAAAACTCTGGTTTGGAAAATCCCGCATTTTAAGAATAACTAAATGAGCATCAAAATTAAGCATTTACTCTTGTGTTGAAATATGTTCCTTCAAATGTATAAAGTGACATTTACAAATTCTTCTGTGGAGAAACTAACAGTTATTGGAATGATCAATATATAATGTAGAATGAGATGTAAAGCATACTATGTATAGTTTCACTATTGTGTAACAAAACGGAATCCTATTTCAACTGCTAATTCTGCATTATATAAAAGCACTCAACTGTGCAATTCTTGTATATATTACAGAAATTTTGAAACGAAACATATATATCAGTTTCACATAACTTGAAATCTTGTTAGCAGGAACACAAGAAATAAATAAGAAAATGAGTAAATGAAAAATGCTTTAAGAAACTTGAAAAATATATCTTTATAAGTATGAACTTGTTTCTACTAATTTTTATGAGAAGTAAATTCAGATTCATTTGAAACATAATAACTTAATTGAATTTGAGACGCTAAGAAGAAGCAGTTCAGAAACATTACTTTGTATGATAATTGAGTTCTATTTCAATTCCTAACATTGCATTAACTGAAGAGCAAACAGCTGTGTAATCATGTTAATATAGCAGTAAATTTGAAACGAAACATACACTTAAGTGACACTAATTCAGAGAAATGAAAACTCTTGTTAGGAGAATCCTGCATTCAAAGAATGACTAAATGACAAGCAAAATTAAGCATTATGACTTGTGTTGAAAAGATGTGTCTTCAAATGTAGGGATTGATATTTACAAAGTCTTTGAGGAGAAACTAACAATTATTAGAACGATCAATATATCATGTAGAATGAGAGGTTAAGAATACTCAGTATAGGTTCACTAATAGGTAAAAATTCTGAATCCTATTTTTCACAAATTCTGCAATACATTAAGAAAGACTCAACTGTGCAAGTCCTGTATACACTGCAGTAAATTTGCAAAAAATACATATCAGTGAAACTAACTCTCATAGCTTGAAACTCATTTTAGCAGAAACACAATAAATAAATAACAAAATGAGTAATTGCAAAATGCATTAAGAAGCTTGTTGAAAAATGTTTGTTCTTAAGTATAAACTGGTTTCTACCAGTTTTAAGAGAAGTAAAGTAAGAGTTATTTGAAAAATAATACTTTCATTGACTTTGAGACGCTAAGGAGAAGCAGTTCAGAAACATTACTGTGTATGATAACTGAGTCCTATTTCAATTCCTAACAGTGCATTAACTGAGAGCAAAAAACTGTGTAATCTTGTAAATACTGCAGTAAATTTGAAACCAAACATAAACTTGAGTGACACTAATTCTGAGAAATTGAAACTCTTAAGAAAATCCCGCATTCTAAGAATAACTAAATGAGCAGCAAAATTAAGCATTTTCTCTTGTGTTGAAAAGATGTTTCTTCAAATGTATGAAGTGATATTTACAAATTCTTCTGAGAAGAAACTAACAGTTATTAGAATGATCAATATATAATGTAGAATATGATGTTAAGCATACTCAGTATATGTTCACTACTGTGTAACAAAATTAAATCCTATTTTAATTGCTAATGCTGCATTATATAAAGAGCACTCAAATGTGCAAATCTTGTATATATTACACTAAATTTGAAAAAAAACATAAATATCAGTGAAACTAACTCACATAACTTGAAATCTTTTAGCAGGAACAAAATAAATAAATAAATAAATGAGTATTTGAAAAATGCATTAAGAAACTTGTTTAAAAATACATCTTTATAAGTATGAGCTGGTTTCTACTAGATTTTCAGAGAAATAAAGTAAGAGTTTCTTGAAACATTATACTTTCATTGACTTTGAGACGCTAATCATTAGCAGTTCCGTAACATTACTGTGTATGATAAATGAGTCTTATTTAAATTCCTAACATTGCATTAACGGAAAAGCAAACAGCTATGTAAGTCTTGTAAATACTGCAATAGATTTGAAATAAAACATACACTTGAGTGACACTAACTCAGGGAAATTGAAACTCGTGTTAGGAGAATCCTGCATTTTAAGAATAACTGAATGAGAAGCAAAATTATGCATTATGACTTGTGTTGAAAAAATGTGTCTTCAAATGTATGAATTGATATTAACAAATTCCTTTGAGAAGAAATGAAGTTATTTGAACGATCAATATATCATGCAGAAAGAGAGTTTAAGCATACTCCGTATAGGTTAACTACTGTGTAACAATACTGAATCCTATTTCAATTGCTAATTCTGCATTACATAAAGAACATTCAACTGTGCAAGTCTTGTATACACTACAGTAAATTTGAAACAAAACATACATATCAGTGAAAATAACTCTCAATACTTGAAACTCTTGTTAGGAAAATCCCGCTTTGTAAGAATAACTAAATGATCAGCAAAATTAAGCATTATGACTTGTGTTGAACAGATGTGTCTTCAAATGTATAAATTGATATTTACAAAGTCTTTTGAGGAGAAACTAACAATTATTAGAATGATCAATATATCATGTAGAACGAGAGGTTAAGCATACTCAGTATAGGTTCACTACTGTGTAACAATACTGAATGCTATTTCAATTGCTAATGCTGCATTATATAAAGAACACTCAGAAAAAAACAAGAAATACATGATTCCATACATTGGTGGAACATAAAAATGAGACTAAGAGACATGGACAAGTGTGTGGTGGTTACCAGGGGTGGGGGGAGGGAGGACAGGGGGAGAGTTAGGGGGAGGGGGCGGGCACAGAGAACTAGATAGAGGGTGGCCAAGGACAATCTGACTTTGGGCGAGGGGTATGCAACATAATTTAATGACAAGGTAACCTAGACATGTTTTCTTTGAATATATGTACCCTGATTTATTAATGTGATCCCATTACCATTAATAAAAATTTATTTAAAAAAAAAAAAAAAGAAAAAAACTTTGGTATATTTGGTTAAAAATAAAAAGATAAACATTAAAAAAAAAAAAGAACACTCAACTGTGCAAGTCTTGTATACACTACAGTAAATTTGAAAAAAAATACATATCAGTGAAACTGACTCACATAAATTGAAATCTTGTTAGCAGGAACACAATAAATAAATAAGAAAATGAGCAATTGAATAATGCATTAAGAAACTTGTTTAAAAATACATCTTTATAAGTATGAACTGGTTTCTACTAGATTTTCAGAGAAATAAAGTAAGAGTTTCTGGAAACATAATACTTTCATTGACTTTGAGACGCTAAGCAGAAGCAGTACCATAATATTACTGTGTATGATAACTGAGTCTTATTTCAATTTCTAACATTGCATTAACTGAAGAGCAAACAGCTATGTAAGTCTTGTAAATACTGCAGTAAATTTGAAACCAAACATACACTTGAGTGACACTAACTCAGAGAAATTGAGATTCGTGTTAGGAGAATCCTGCATTTTAAGAATAAGAGAAAGAGCAGCACAATTAAGCATTATGACTTGTGTTGAAAAGATGTGTCTTCATATGTATGAATTGATATTAACAAATTCTTTTGAGGAGAAACGAACAGTTATTTGAATGATCAATATATCATGTAGAATGAGAGTTTAAGCATACTCAGTATAGGTTCACTACTGTGTAATAATACTGAATCCTATTTCAATAGAATATTCTGCATTATATAAAGATCACTCAACCTTACACATCTTGTATATATTACAGTAAATTTGAAACAAAACATACATATTAGTGAAACTAACTCACATAACTTGAAATCTTGTTAGCAGGAACACAATAAATAAATAAGAAAATGAGTAATTGAAAAATGCATTAAGAAACTTGTTGAAAAGTATATCTTCATAAGTATGAACTGGTTACTACCAGTTTTTAAGAGAAGTAACGTAAAAATTTTTTGAAACATAGTACTTTCACTGAATTTGAGATGCTAAATGAAGCAGTTCAGAAACATTAACTGTGTATGATAACTGATTTCTATTTCAATTCCTAACATTGCATAAACTGAAGAGCAAAAAGCTGTGTAATCTTGTAAATACTGCAGTAAATATGAAACCAAACATAAACTTGAGTGACACTAATTCTGAGATATTGAAACTCTGGTTTGGAAAATCCCGCATTTTAAGAATAACTAAATGAGGATCAAAATTAAGCATTTACTCTTGTGTTGAAATGTGTTCCTTCAAATGTATAAAGTGACATTTACAAATTCTTCTGTGGAGAAACTAACAGTTCTTGGAATGATCAATATATAATGTAGAATGAGATGTAAAGCATACTATGTATAGTTTCACTACTGTGTAACAAAACGGAATCCTATTTCAACTGCTAATTCTGCATTATATAAAAGCACTCAACTGTGCAATTCTTGTATATATTACAGAAATTTTGAAACAAAACATACATATCAGTTTCACATAACTTGAAATCTTGTTAGCAGGAACACAAGAAATAAATAAGAAAATGAGTAAATGAAAAATGCTTTAAGAAACTTGAAAAATATATCTTTATAAGTATGAACTTGTTTCTACTAATTTTTATGAGAAGTAAATTCAGAATTATTTGAAACATAATAACTTAATTGAATTTGAGATGCTAAGAAGAAACAGTTCAGAAACATTACTGTGTATGATAATTGAGTTCTATTTCAATTCCTAACATTGCATTAACTGAAGAGCAAACAGCTGTGTAATCTTGTTAATATAGCAGTAAATTTGAAACCAAACATACACTTGAGTGACACTAATTCAGAGAAATGAAAACTCTTGTTAGGAGAATCCTGCATTCAAAGAATGACTAAATGACCAGCAAAATTAAGCACTATGACTTGTGTTGAAAGATGTGTCTTCAAATGTTGGGATTGATATTTACAAAGTCTTTTGAGGAGAAACTAACAATTATTAGAATGATCAATATATCATGTAGAATGAGAGGTTAAGCATACTCAGTATAGGTTCACTACTGTGTAACAATACTGAATATTATTTTTTGCAAATTCTGCATTACATAAAGAAACACTCATCTGTGCAAGTCCTGTATACACTACAGTAAATTTGCAAAAAATACATATCAGTGAAACTAACTCTCATAGCTTGAAACTCATTTTAGCAGAAACAATATAAATAAATAACAAAATGAGTAATTGCAAAATGCATTAAGAAGCTTGTTGAAAAATGTATGTTCATAAGTATAAACTGGTTTCTACTAGTTTTTAAGAGAAGTAAAGTAAGAGTTATTTGAAAAATAATACTTTCATTGACTTTGAGACGCTAAGGAGAAGCAGTTCAGAAACATTACTGTGTATGATAACTGAGTCCTATTTCAATTCCTAACAGTGCATTAACTGAGAGCAAAAAACTGTGTAATCTTGTAAATACCGCAGTAAATTTGGAACCAAACATAAACTTGAGTGACACTAATTCTGAGAAATTGAAACTCTTAAGAAAATCCCGCATTCTAAGAATAACTAAATGACAGCAAAATTAAGCATTTTCTCTTGTGTTGAAAAGATGTTTCTTCAAATGTATGAAGTGATATTTACAAATTCTTCTGAGAAGAAACTAACAGTTATTAGAATGATCAATATATAATGTGGAATGTGATGTTAAGCATACTCAGTATATGTTCACTACTGTGTAACAAAATTAAATCCTATTTTAATTGCTAATGCTGCATTATATAAAGAGCACTCAACTGTGCAAATCTTGGATATATTACACTAAATTTGAAAAAAAAAACATAAATATCAGTGAAACTAACTTACATAACTTGAAATATTTTAGCAGGAACACAATAAATAAATAAAAAAGTGAGAATTTGAAAAATTCACTATGAAACTTGTTTAAAAATACATCTTTATAAGTATGAACTGGTTTCTACTAGTTTTTCAGAGAAATAAAGTAAGAGTTTCTTGAAACATTATACTTTCATTGACTTTGAGACGCTAATCATTAGCAGTTCCGTAACATTACTGTGTATGATAACTGAGTCTTATTTCAATTCCTAACATTGCATTAACTGAAGAGCAAACAGCTATGTAAGTCTTGTAAATACTGCAGTAAATTTGAAACCAAACATACACTTGAGTGACACTAACTCAGAGAAATTGCAACTCGTGTTAGGAGAATTCTGCATTCTAAGAATAAGAGAAAGAGCTGCACAATTAAGCATTATGAGTTGTGTTGAAAAGATGTTTCTTCATATGTATGAATTGATATTAACAAATTCTTTTGAGGAGAAATGAACAGTTATTTGAACGATCAATATATCATGTAGAATGAGAGATTAAGCATAATCAGAATAGTTTCACTACTGTGTAACAATACTGAATCCTATTTCAATTGCATATTCTGCATTACATAAAGAACACTCAACTGTGCAAGTCTTGTATACACTACAGTAAATTTGAAACAAAACATACATATCAGTGAAACTAACTCTCATATCTTAAAACTCTTTTTAGGAAAATCCCACATTCTACAAATAACTAAATGAGCAGCAAAATTAAGCATTATGACTTGTGTTGAAAAGATGTGTCTTCAAATGTATGAATGGATATTTACAAATTTTTCTGAGGAGAAACTAACAGGTATTGGAACGATCAATATATAATGTAGAATGAGATGTTAAGCATACTCATTATAGTTTCACTACTGTGTAAAAAAATTGAATCCTATTTAAATTGCTAATTCTGCATTATATATAGATCACTCAACCTTGCACGTCATGTGTATATTACTGTAAATTTGAAACAAAACATACATATTAGTGAAACTAACTCAAATAACTTGAAATCTTGTTAGCAGGAACACAATAAATAAATAAGAAATTGAGTAATTGAAAAATGCATTAAGAAACTTCTTTAAAAATACCTCTTTATAAGTATGAACTGGTTTCTACTAGTTTTTCAGAGAAAAAAAGGAAGAGTTTCTTGAAACATAATACATTCATTGACTTTCAGACGCTAAGCAGAAGCAGTTCAGTAACATTACTGTGTATGACCACTGAGTCCTCCTTCAGTTCCTAACATTGCATTAACTGAAAATCAAACAGCTATGTAAGTCTTGTAAATACTGCAGGAAATTTAAAACTAAACAAATATTTGAGTGACACTAACTCAGAAAAATTTAAATTCGTGTTAGGAGAATCCTGCATTCTAAGAATAAGAGAAAGAGCATCAAAATTAAGCATGATGACTTGTGTTGAAAAGATGTGTCTTCAAATGTATGAATTCATATTTACAAAGTATTTTGAGGAGAAACTAACAATTATTAGAACGATCAATATATCATGTAGAATGAGAGGTTAAGCATACTCAGTATACGATCACTACTGTGTATCAATACTGAATCCTATTTCAATTGCTAAATCAGTATTACATAAAGAACTCTCAACTGTGCATGTCTTGTATACACTACAGTAAATTTGAAACAAAACATATATATCAGTGTAACAAACTCACATATTTTGAAACTCATGTTAGCAGAAACACAAGTAAATGAATAACGAAATGAGTATTTTACAATGCATTAAGAAACTTGTTGAAAAGTATATCTTCATAAGTATGTACTGGTTACTACCAGTTTTTAAGAGAAGTAATGTAAAAATTTTTTGAAACATAATACTTTCACTGAATTTGAGATGCTAAATGAAGCAGTTCAGAAACATTAACTGTGTATGATAACTGATTTCTATTTCAATTCCTAACATTGCATAAACTGAAGAGCAAAAAGCTGTGTAATCTTGTAAATACTGCAGTAAATATGAAACCAAACATAAACTTGAGTGACACTAATTCTGAGATATTGAAACACTGGTTTGGAAAATCCCGCATTTTAAGAATAACTAAATGAGGATCAAAATTAAGCATTTACTCTTGTGTTGAAATGTGTTCCTTCAAATGTATAAAGTGACACTTACAAATTCTTCTGTGGAGAAACTAACAGTTATTGGAATGATCACTATATAATGTAGAATGAGATATAAAGCATACTATGTATAGTTTCAATACTGTGTAACAAAACTGAATCCTATTTCAACTGCTAAATCTGCATTATATAAAAGCACTCAACTGTGCAATTCTTGTATATATTACAGAAATTTTGAAACAAAACATACATATCAGTTTCACATAATTTGAAATCTGTTAGCAGAAACACAAGAAATAAATAAGAAAATGAGTAAATGAAAAATGCTTTAAGAAACTTGAAAAATATATCTTTATAAGTATGAACTTGTTTCTACTAATTTTTATGAGAAGTAAATTCAGAATTATTTGAAACATAATAACTTAATTGAATTTGAGACGATAAGAAGAAGCAGTTCAGAAACATTACTGTGTATGATAATTGAGTTCTATTTCAATTCCTAACATTGCATTAACTGAAGAGGAAACAGCTGTGTAATCTTGTTAATATAGCAGTAAATTTGAAACCAAACATACACTTGAGTGACACTAATTCAGAGAAATGAAAACTCTTGTTAGGAGAACCCTGCATTCAAAGAATGACTAAATGACCAGGAAAATTAAACATTATGACTTGTGTTGAAAAGATGTGTCTTCAAATGTATGAATTGATATTAAAAAATTCCTTTGAGGAGAAACGAAGTTATTTGAACGATCAATATATCATGCAGAAAGAGAGTTTAAGCATACTCCGTATAGGTTAACTACTGTGTAATAATACTGAATCCTATTTCAATTGCTAATTCTGCATTACATAAAGAATATTCAACTGTGCAATTCTTGTATACACTACAGTAAATTTGAAACAAAACATACATATCAGTGAAAATAACTCTCAATACTTGAAACTCTTTTTAGGAAAATCCCGCTTTCTAAGAATAACAAAATGATCAGCAAAATTAAGCATTATGACTTGTGTTGAACAGATGTGTCTTCAAATGTATAAATTGATATTTACAAAGTCTTTTGAGGAGAAACTAACAATTATTAGAATGATCAATATATCATGTAGAACGAGAGGTTAATCATACTCAGTATAGGTTCACTACTGTGTAACAATACTGAATGCTATTTCAATTGCTAATGCTGCATTACATAAAGAACACTCAACTGTGCAAGTCTTGTATACACTACAGTAAATTTGAAAAAAAATACATATCAGTGAAACTGACTCACATAACTTGAAATCTTGATAGCAGGAACACAATAAATAAATAAGAAAATGAGCAATTGAAAAATGCATTAAGAAACTTGTTTAAAAATACATCTTTATAAATATGAACTGGTTTCTACTAGATTTTGAGAGAAATAAAGTAAGAGTTTCTGGAAACATAATACTTTCATTGACTTTGAGACGCTAAGCAGAAGCAGTTCCATAATATTACTGTGTATGATAACTGAGTCTTATTTCAATTCCTAACATTGCATTAACTGAAGAGCAAACAGCTATGTAAGTCTTGTAAATACTGCAGTAAATTTGAAACCAAACATACACTTGAGTGACACTAACTCAGAGAAATTGCAACTCGTGTTAGGAGAATCCTGCATTCTAAGAATAAGAGAAAGAGCTGCACAATTAAGCATTATGAGTTGTGTTAAAAAGATGTTTCTTCATATGTATGAATTGGTATTAACAAATTCTTTTGAGGAGAAATGAACAGTTATTTGAACGATCAATATATCATGTAGAATGAGAGTTTAAGCATACTCAGTATAGGTTCACTACTGTGTAACAATACTGAATCCTATTTCAATTGCATATTCTGCATTACATAAAGAACACTCAACTGTGCAAGTCTTGTATACACTACAGTAAATTTGAAACAAAACATACATATCAGTGAAACTAACTCTCATAGCTAGAAACTCATTTTAGCAGAAACAAAGTAAATAAATAACAAAATGAGTAATTAGAAAATGCATTGTGAAGCTTGTTGAAAAATGTATGTTCATAAGTATAAACTGGTTTCTACTAGTTTTTAAGAGAAGTAAATTAAGAGTTATTTGAAAAATAATACTTTCATTGATTTTAGAAGCTAAGGAGAAGCAGTTCAGAAACATTACTGTGTATGATAACTGAGTCCTATTTCAATTTTTAACAATGCATTACCTGAGAGCAAAAAACTGTGTAATCTTGTAAATACTGCAGTAAATTTGAAACCGAACATAAACTTGAGTGACACTATTTCTGAGAAATTGAAACTCTTAAGAAAATCCCGCATTCTAAGAATAATTAAATGAGCAGAAAATTAAGCATTTTCATTTGTGTTGAAAAGATGTTTCTTCAAATGTATGAAGTGATATTTACAAATTCTTCTGAGAAGAAACTAACAGTTATTAGAATGATCAATATATAATGTAGAATGTGATGTTAAGCATACTCAGTATATGTTCACTACTGTGTAACAAAATTAAATCCTATTTTAATTGAAAATGCTGCATTATATAAAGAGCACTCAACTGTGCAAATCTCGTATATATTACACTAAATTTGAAAAAAAAACATAAATATCAGTGAAACTAACTCACATAACTTGAAATCTTTTAGCAGGAACACAATAAATAAATAAAAAAATGAGTATTTGAAAAATTCAGTAAGAAACTTGTTTAAAAATACATCTTTATAAGTATGAACTGGTTTCTACTAGTTTTTCAGAGAAATAAAGTAAGAGTTTCTTGAAACATTATACTTTCATTGACTTTGAGACGCTAAGCATTAGCAGTTCCGTAACAGGACTGTGAATGATAACTGAGTCGTATTTCAAGTCCTAACATTGCATTAACTGAAGAGCAAACACCTATGTAAGTCTTGTAAATACTGCAATAGATTTGAAACCAAACATACACTTGAGTGACACTAACTCAGGGAAATTGAAACTCGTGTCAGGAGAATCCTGCATTCTAAGAATAACTGAATGAGAAGCAAAATTATGCATTATGACTTGTGTTGAAAAGATGTGTCTTCAAATGTATGAATTGATATTAACAAATTCCTTTGAGGAGAAACGAAGTTATTTGAACGATCAATATATCATGCAGAAAGAGAGTTTAAGCATACTCCGTATAGGTTAACTACTGTGTAACAATACTGAATCCTATTTCAATTGCATATTCTGCATTACATAAAGAACACTCAACTGTGCAAGTCTTTTATACACTACAGAAAATTTGAAACAAAACATACATATCAGTGAATCTAACTCTCATATCTTAAAACTCTTTTTAGGAAAATCCCGCATTCTACAAATAACTAAATGAGCAGCAAATTTAAGCATTATGACTTGTGTTGAAAAGATGTGTCTTCAAATGTATGAATGGATATTTACAAATTTTTCAGAGGAGAAACTAACAGTTATTGGAATGATCAATATATAATGTAGAATGAGATGTTAAGCATACTGAGTATAGTTTCACTACTGTGTAAAAAAACTGAATCCTATTTCAATTGCTACTTCTGCGTTATATAAAGATCACTCAACCTTGCACGTCTTGTATATATTACAGTAAATTTGAAACAAAGCATACATATTAGTGAAACTAACTCACATAACTTGAAATCTTGTTAGCAGGAACCCAATAAATAAATAAGAAAATGATTAATTGAGAAATGCATTAAGAAAATTCTTTAAAAATACCTCTTTATAAGTATGAACTGGTTTCTACTAGTTTTTCAGAGAAAAAAAGGAAGAGTTTCTTGAAACATAATACATTCATTGACTTTCAGACGCTAAGCAGAAGCAGTTCAGTAACATTACTGTGTATGACCACTGAGTCCTCCTTCAGTTCCTAACATTGCATTAACTGAAGAGCAAACAGCTATGTAAGTTTTGTAAATACTGCAGGAAATTTAAAACTAAACAAACATTTGAGTGACACTAACTCAGAGAAATTGAAACTCGTGTTAGGAGAATAATGCATTGTAAGAATAAGAGAAAGAGCATCAAAATTAAGCAATATGACTTGTGTTGAAAAGATGTGTCTTCAAATGTATTAATTGATATTAACTAATTCCTTTGAGGAGAAACGAAGTTATTTGAACGATCAATATATCATGTAGAAAGATAGTTTAAGCATACTCTGTATAGGTTAACTACTGAGTAACAATACTGAATCCTATTTCAATTGCTAATTCTGCATTACATAAAGAACATTCAACTGTGCAAGTCTTGTATACACTACAGTAAATTTGAAACAAAATATACATATCAGTGAAAATAACTCTCAATACTTAAAACTCTTGTTCGGAAAATCCCGCTTTCTAAGAATAACTAAATGATCAGCAAAATTAAGCATTATGACTTGTGCTGAACAGATGTGTCTTCAAATGTATAAATTGATATTTACAAAGTCTTTTGAGGAGAAACTAACAATTATTAGAATGATCCATATATCATGTAGAACGAGAGGTTAAGCATACTCAGTATAGGTTCACTACTGTGTAACAATACTGAATCATATTTCAATTGCTACTTCTGCATTACATAAAGAATACTCAACTGTGCAAGTCTTGTATACACAGTAAATTTGAAAAAAAAATACATATCAGTGAAAATAACTCTCATACCTTGAAACACTTTTTGGCAGAAACGCAAGTAATGAATACAAAATGAGTAATTGAAAAATGCATTAAGAAACTTGTTGAAAAATATATCTTCATTAGTATAAACTGGTTTCTACTAGTTTTTAAAACAAGTAAATTAAGTGTTATTTGAATCATAATACATTCATTGACTTTGAGACGCTAAGCAGAAGCAGTTGAGAAACATTACTCTGTATGATAATTGAGTCTTATTTCTTTTTTTTTATTTTTTTATTTTTATTTATTTATTCATTTTAGAGAGGAGAAGAAGAGACAGAGAGAGAGAGAAGGGGGGAGGAGCTGGAAGCATCAACTCCCATATGTGCCTTGACCAGGCAAGCCCAGGGTTTCAAACCGGCGACCTCAGCATTTCCAGGTCGATGCTTTATCCACTGCGCCACCACAGGTCAGGCGAGTCTTATTTCAATTCCTAACATTGCATTAAGTGAAGAGCAAACAGCTGTGTAATCTTGCAAATACTGCAGTAAATTTGAAACCAAACATACACTTGAGTGACAAGAACACAGAAAAATTGAAACTCTTCTTAGGAGAAGCCTGCATTCTAAGAATAACTAAATGAGCAGCAAAATTAAGCATTATGACTTGTGTTGAAAAGACGTGTCTTCAAATATATGAATTGATATTAACATATTCTTTTGAGGAGAAACGAACAGTTATTTGAATGATCAGTATATCATGTAGAATGAAAGGTTAAGCATACTCAGTATAGGTTCACTAATGTGTAAAAATACTGAATCCTATATCAATTGCTAATTCTGCATTACATAAACAACACTCAACTGTGCAAGTCTTGTATACACTAAAGTAAATATGAAAAAAAAACATATCATTGAAACTAACTCTCATAACTTGAAACTCTTTTTAGCAGAAACACAAGTTAATGAATAAAAAAATGACTAATTCAAAAATGCATTGAGAAACTTGTTCAAAAATGTATCTTCATAAGTATGAACTCGTTCCTAATAGTTTTTATGAGAAGTAAAATAAGTTATTTGAAACATAATACTTTCATTGATTATGAGACGCTAAGCAGAAGCAGTTCAGAAACATTACTGTGTATGAAAACTGAGTCCTATTTCGATTCCTAACATTGAATTAACTGAAGAGCAAACAGCTGTGTAATCTTGTAAATACTGCAGTAAATTTGAATCCAAACATACAATTGAGTGACACGAACTCAGAGAAAGTGAAACTCTTGTTAGGAGAATTCGGCATTCTAATAATATCAAAATGAGCAACAAAATTAAGCATTATGACTTGTGTTTAAAAGATGAGTCCTCACTTGTATGAATTGATATTTAGAAATTCTTCTGAGGAGAAAATAACAGGTATTGGAACGGTCAATATATAATGTAGAATGAGATGTTAAGCATACTCAGTATACGTTCACTACTGTGAAACAAAACTGAATCATATTTCAATTGCTAATTCTGCATTACATAAAGAGAACTCAACTGTGCAAGATTTGTATATACTACATTAAATATGAAACAAAATATACATATCAGTGTAACTAACTCACATATCTTGAAACACTTGTTATCAGATACTAAAGTAAATGAATAACAAAAAGAATAATTGAACAATGCATTAAGAAACTTGTTGAAAAATATATCTTCATAAGTATGAACTAGTGTCTACTAATTTTTAAGAGAAGTAACCTAATAATTTTTTGAAATACAATAATTTCATTGAATTTGATAGGCTAAGATGAAGCTGTTCAGAAACAATACTGTGTATGATTTCTTAGTCGTATTTCAATTCCTAATATTGAATTAACTGAAGAGCAATCAGCTGTGTAATCTTGTAAATACTGCAGTAAATATGAAACCAAACATACAATTGTGTGACATGAACACAGACAAATTGAAACTCTTGTTAGTAGAACCCCGCATTCTAAGTATATCTAAATGAGCAGCATAATTAAGCATTATGACTTGTGTTGAAAAGATGTGTACTCAAATATATGAATTGATATTAACAAATTCTTTTGAGGACAAACGAACAGTTATTTGAACAATCAATATATCATGTAGAATGAGAGGTTAAGCATACTCATTATAGGTTCACTACTGTGTTACAATACTGAATTCTATATCAATTGTTTATTCTCCATTACATAAAGAACTCTCAACTGTGCAAGTCTTGAATTCACTAAAGTAAATATGAAAAAATACATATCATTGAAACTAACTCTCATAACTTGAAACTCTTTTTATCAGAAAGACAAGGTAATGAATAAAAAAATGAGTAATTGAAAAATGCATTAAGAAACCTGTTAAAAAATATATCTTCATAAGTATGAACTCGTTCCTAATAGTTTTTATGAGAATTAAAATAAGAGTTATTTGAAACATAATAATTTCATTCATTATGAGACGCTAAGCAGAAGCAGTTCAGAAACATTACTGTGTATGATAACTGAGTCCTATTTTGATTCCTAACATTGCATAAACTGAAGAGCAAACAGCTGTGTAATCTTTTAAACACTGCAGAAAATTTGAAACCAAACATACATTGAGTGACACTAACTTAGAAAATTTGAAACTATTGTTAAGAGAATCCCACATCATAAGATTAACTAAATGAGCAGCAAAACTAAGCATTTTTCCCTTTTTTGAAATATGTTTCTTCTAATGTATGAAGTGATACTTCCAAATTCTTCTGAGGAGAAACTAACACTTATTGTAACAAAAAATATTTAATGTAGAATGTGATGTTTAGCATACTAAGTATAGGTTCACTACTGTGTTACAAAACTGAATCCTATTTCAATTCCTAATTCGGCATTATATAAAGATCACTCAACTGTGCGAATCTTGTATATATTACATTAAATTTGAAACAGAACATATATATCAGTGAAACTAACTCACATAACTTGAAATCTTGTTAGCAGGAACACAATAAATAAATAAGAAAATGCGTAATTGAAAAATGCATTAAAAACTTGTGGAAAAATATATCTTTATAAGTATGAACTGGTGTCTATTAGTTTTCCAGAGAAGTAAAGTAAAAATTTTTTGAAACGTAATACTCACTTTGAATTTGAGATGCAGTTCATGAAGCAGTTCAGAAAGAATGCTGTGTATTATAAGTGAGTCCTATTTCAATTCCTAACATTGCATTAATTGAAGAGCAAACAGCTGTGTAATCTTGTATATACTGTAGTAAATTTGAAACCAAACATACACTTGAGTGACATGAACACAGACAAATTGAAACTCTTCTTAGGAGAATCCCGCATTCTAAGAATAACTAAATGAGCAGCAAAATTAAGCATTATGACTTGTGTTGAAAAGACGTGTCTTCAAATATATGAATTGATATTAGCAAAGTCTTTTGAGGATATACGAACAGTTATTTGAACGATCAATATATCATGTAGAATGAGAGGTTAAGCATACTCAGGATAGTTTCACTACTGTGTAATAATACTGAATCCTATATCAATTGCTAATTCCGTATTACATAAATAACACTCAACTGTGAAATCTTGTATACACTAAAGTAAATATTAAAAGAAATACATATCATTGAAACTGACACTCATAACTGGAAACACTTTTTAGCAAAAACACAAGTTAATGAATAAAAAAAATGAGTAATTGAAAAATGCTTTAAGAAACTTATTGAAAAATACATCTTTATAAGAATAAACT
Source organism: Saccopteryx leptura (assembly GCF_036850995.1). Lineage (NCBI taxonomy): Eukaryota > Metazoa > Chordata > Mammalia > Chiroptera > Emballonuridae > Saccopteryx > Saccopteryx leptura. The sequence continues at coordinate 95,790,782 of NC_089511.1, forward strand.
GGTTTCTTCTAGTTTTTCAGAGACGGAAAATAAGAGTTTTTTGAAACATAATATATACTTTGACTTTGAGATGATAATCAGAAGCAGTTAAGTAACATTACTGTGTATGATAACTGAGTCCTATTTCAATTCCTAACACTGCATGAACTGAAGAGCAAAAAGCTGTGTAATCTTGTAAATACTGCAGTAAATTTGAAACCAAACATAAACTTGAATGACACTAATTCTGAGAAAATGAAACTCTTGTTAGGAAAATCCCGCATTCAAAGAATAACTAACTGAGCAGCAAAATTAAGCATTTTCACTTGTATTAAAAAGATATTTCCTCAAATGTATGACTTGATATTTACACATTCATATGAGGAGTAACTAACAGTTATAGGATCCATCAATATATAATGTAGAATGAGATGTTAAGCATACTCAGTATACGTTCACTACTGTGAAACAAAATTGAATCCTATTTCAATTGCTAATTCTGCATTACATAAAGAGCACTCAACTGTGCTAGATTTGTATATACTACAGTAAATATGAAACAAAATATACATATCTGTGTAACTAACTCACATATCTTGAAACTCTTGCTATCAGATACACAAGTAAATGAATAACAAAATGAGTAATTGAACAATGCTTTAAGAAACTTATTGAAAAATATATCTTCATGAGTATGAACTCGTTTCTAATAATTTTTAAGAGAAGTAACGTAAGAATTTTCTGAAACATAATACTTTCATTGAATTTGATAAGCTAAGATGAAGCAGTTCATAAAATTTACTCTGTATGATAACTGAGTCCTATTTAAATTTCTGACATTGCATTAACTGAACAGCAAACAGCTGTGTAATCTTGTAAATACTACAGTAAATTTTACACCAAACATACACTTGAGAGCAACGAAATCAGAGAAATTTAAACTTTGTTAGGAGAATCCCACATTCTAAGAATAACTAAATATATCATATAGAATGAGAGTTTAAGCATACTCAGCATAGGTTCACTACAGTGTAACAAAACTGAATCATATTTCAATTGCTAATTCTGCACTACATAAAGAACACTCAACGGTGCAAGTTTTGTATACACTACAGTAAATTGGAAACAAAACATACATATCAGTGAAACTAAATCTCATAACTTGAAACTATGTTTAGAAAAATCCCTCATTCTAAGAATATCTAAAAGAGCAGCAAAATTAAGCAGTATGACTTGTTTAGAAATTATGTGTATTCAAATGCATGAATTGATATTTACAAATTCTTCTGAGGAGAAAATAACAGTTATTGGAACGATCAATATATAATGTAGAATGAGATGTTAAGCATATTCAGTATAGGTTCACTACTGTGTAACAAAATTGAATCCTATTTCAATTGCTGATTCTGCATTATATAAAGAGCACTCAACTGTGCAGGTCTTGTATATATTACAGTAAATTTGAAACAAAATACACATATCAGTGTAACTAACGCACATAACTTGAAATCTTGTTAGCAGAAACACAATAAATAAATAAGAAAATGTGTAATTGAAAAATGCATTAAGATACTTGTTGAAAAATATATTTTTATATGTATGAATTGGTTTCTACTCGTTTTTCAGAGAAGTAAAGTAAGAGTTTTTTTGAAACATAATACTTTCATTGACTTTGAGATGTTTAGCAGAAACAGTTCAGTAACATTACTGTGTATGATAACTGAGTACTATTTATATTTCTAACATTGCATTAACTGAATAGTAAACATCTGTGTAATCTTGTAAATACTGCAGAAAATTTGAAACCAAACATACAATAAGTGACACTAACTTAGAGAAATTGAAACTCTTGTGAGGAGAATTCCACATTCTAAGAATAACTAAATGAGCAGCAAAACTAAGCATTTATTCTTTTGTTGAAATATGGTTCTTTAAATGTATGAAGTGATATTTACAAATTTTTCTGTGGAGAAACTAACAGTTCTTGTAATGAAAAATATATAATGTAGAATGGGATGTTTAGCATACTAAGCATAGGTTCACTATTTTGTAACAAAACAGAATCCTGTTTCAATTGCTAATTGGGCATTATATAAAGATCACTAAACTGTGCAAGTCTTGCATATATGACAGTAAATTTGAAACAAAACATATAAATCAGTGAAACTAAATCACATAACTTGAAATCTTGTTAGCAGGAACACAATAAATAAATAAGAAAATGCGCAATTGAAAAATGCACTAAGAAGCTTGTTGAAAAATATATCTTTATAAGTATGAACTGGTTTCTATTAGTTTTTCAGAGAAGTAAAGTAGGAGTTTTTTGAAACATAATACTTTCATTGAATTTGAGACGCAGTTCATGAAGCAGTTCAGAAATATTACAGTGTATGAAAACTGACTCCTATTTAAATTCCTAACATTGCATTAACTGAAGACCAAACAGCTATGTAATCTTTTAAATACTGCAGTAAATTTGAAACCAAACATACACTTGAGTGTAATGAACTCAGACAAATTGCAACTCTTGTTAGGAGAATCCCGCATTCTAAGAATAACTAAATGAGCAGCAAATTTAACCATTATGACTTCTGTTGAAAAGATGTGTCTTCATATGTATGAATTGATATTTACAAATTCTTCTAAGGAGAAACTAACAGTTATTGGAATGATCAATATATAATGTAGAATGAGATGTTAAGCATATTCTGTATAGGTACACTACTGTGTAAAAATACTGAATCCTATATCAATTGTTAATTCTGCATTACATAAACAACACTCAACTGTGCAAGTCTTGTATACACTAATGTAAATATGAAAAGAAATACATATCATTGAAACTAACATAACTTGAACATCTTTTTAGGAGAAACAACAGTTAATTAATAAAAAAATGAGTAATTGAAAAATGCATTAATAAACTTGTTCAAAAATATATATTCATAAGTATGAACTCGTTCTTAATAGTTTTTATGAGAAGTAAAATAAGAGTTATTTGAAACATAATACTTTCATTGATTATGAGACGCTAAGCAGAAGCAGTTCAGAAACTTTACTGTGTATGGAACTGAGTCCTATTTCGATTCCTAACATTGAATTAATTGAAGAGCAAACAGCTGTGTAATCTTGGAAATACTGCAGTAAATTTGAAACCAAACATACACTTGAGTGACACGAACTCAGAGAAATTGAAACTCTTGATAGGAGAATTCTGCATTCTAAAAATAACAAAATGAGCAGCAAAAATTAAGCATTATGACTTGTGTTGAAAAGATGTGTCTTCAAATGTATGAATTGATATTTAGTAATTCTTCTGAGGAGAAAATAAAATTTATTGGAACGATCAAATTATAATGTAGAATATGATGTTAAGCATATTCAGTATAGGTTCACTACTGTGTAACAAAACTGAATCCTATTTCAATTGCTGATTCTGCATTATATAAAGAGCACTCAACTGTGCAAGTCTTGTATATATTACAGTAAATTTGCAATACATCATACATATCAGTGAAACTAACTCACATAACTTGAAATCTTGTTAGCAGGAACACAATAAATAAATAAGAAAATGCCTAATTGAAATTGCATTAAGAAATTTGTTGAAAAATATATTTTATAAGTATGAACTGGTTTCTACTAGTTTTTCAGAGAGGTAAAGTAAGAGTTTTTTGAAATATAATGCTTTCATTGACTTTGAGACGCTAAGCAGAAACAGGTCAGAAACATTACTGTGTATGATAACTGAGGCCTATTTCAATTCCAAACATTGCATTAACAAAAGAGCAAACAGCTATGTAATCTTGTAAATACTGCAGTAAATTTGAAACCAAACATACACTTGAGTGACACTATCTCACAGAAATCGAAACTCGTGTTAGGATAATCCTACATTCTAAGAATAACTAAAAGAGCAGCAAAATTAAGCATTATGACTAGTGTTGAAAAAATGTGTCTTCAAATGTATGAATTGAAATTTACAAAATCTTTTGATGAGAAAATAACAATTATTAGAACGATTAATATATCACGCAGTATGAGAGGTTAAGCATACTCAGTATATGTTCACTACTGTGGAACAATACTGAATACAATTTCAATTGCTAATTCTTCATTACATAAAGAACACTCAACTGTGAAAATCTTGTATACATTACAGTAAATTTGAAAACAATTCATATCAGTAAAACTAACTCTCATAACTTGAAAATATTTTTAGCAGAAACACAAGTAAATGAATAACAAAATGAGTAATTGAAAAATGCATTATGAAACTTGTTGAAAATATATCTTCATAAGTATACTCTGGTTTCTATTAGTTTTTCAGAGAAGTAAAGTAAGAGTTAATTGAAACATAATATTTTCATTAACTTTGAGACGCTAAGCAGAAGCAGTTCAGAAACATTACTGTGTATGATAACTGAGTTCTATTTCAATTCCTAAGATTGCATTAACTGAAGAGCAAAGAGCTGTGTAATCTTGTAAATACTGTAGTTAATTTGAAACCAAACATACACTTGAGTGACACGAATGCAGAGAAATTGAAACTCTAGTTAGGAGATTCCCAAATTCTAAAATATCTAAATGAGTAGCAAAATTAAGCATTATGTCTTGTGTTGAAAAGATGTGTCTTCAAATATATGAATTGATATTAACAGATTCTTTTGAGGAGAAACGAACAGTTATTTGAACCATCAATATATCATGTAGAATGAGAGATTAAGCATAATCAGAATAGTTTCACTACTGTGTAACAATACTGAATCCTATTTCAATTGCTAATTCTGTATGACATAAAGAACACTCAACTGTGCAAGTCTTGTATACACTACAGTAAATTTGAAAGAAAACATACATATCAGTGAAACTAAATCTCATTACTTGAAACTGTTGTTAGGAAAATCCCGCATTCTAAGAATAACTAAAAGAGCAGCAAAATTAAGCATTATGACTTGTGTTGAAAAGATGTGTCTTCAAATATATGAATTGATATTAACATATACTTTTGAGGAGAAACGAACAGTTATTTGAACCATCAATATATAATGTAGAATGAGATGTTAAGCATACTCAGTATAGGTTCACTACTGTGTAACAAAACTTAATCCTATTTCAATTGCTAATTCTGCATCATATAAAGATCATTCAACTATTCACGCCTTGCATATATTACAGTAAATTTGAAACAAAACATACATATCAGTGAATGTAACTCACATAACTAGAAATCTTGTTAGCAGGAACACAATAAATAAATAAGAAAATGAGTAATTGAATAATGCAGTAAGAAACTTGTTGAAAAATACATCTTTATAAGTATGAACTGGTTTCTTCTAGTTTTTCAGAGAAGTAAAATAAAAGTTTTTTGAAACATAATACATTCATTGAATTTGAGACGCTAAGCAGAAGCAGTTAAGTAACATTACTGTGTATGAAAACTGAGTCCTATTTAAATTCCTAACACTGTACTAACTGAAGAGCAAAAAGCTGTGTAATCTTGTAAATACTGCAGTAAATTTGAAACCAAACATAAACTTGAGTAACAATGATTCTGAGAAACTGAAATTCTTGTTAGAAAAATCCCGCATTCTAAGAATAAATAAATGAGCAGCAAAATTAAGAAATTTCACTTGTATTATAAAGATATTTCCTCAAAAGAATGACTTGATATTTACAGATTCTTATGAGGAGAAACTAAGAGTTATTGGAACGATCAATATATAATGTAGAAAGAGATGTTAAGCATACTCAGTATAGGTTCTCTACAGTGAAACAAATCTGAATCCTATTTCAGTTGCTAATTCTGCATTATATAAAGAACACTCAAATGTGCAAGTCTTGTATACACTAAAGTAAATATGAAAAAATACATATCATTGAAACTAACTCTCATAACTTGAAACTCTTTTTAGCAGAAACACAAGATAATGAATAAAAAAATGAGTAATTGAAAAATACTTTGAGAAACTTGTTGAAAAATATATCTTCATAAGTATAAAGTGGTTTATACTAGTTTTTATGAGAACTAAAAAAAGGGTTATTTGAAACATAATATTTCATTGATTATGAGACGTTAAACAGAAGTTGTTCAGAAACATTACTGTGTATGATAACTGAGTCCTATTTCAATTCCTAACATTGCATTAACTGAAGAGCAAACAGCTGTGTAATCTTGTAAATACTGCAGTAAATTTGAAACCAAACACACACTTGAGTGACACGAACTCAGAGAAATTGAAACTCTTGTTAGATGAATTCCGAATTCTAAGAATAACTAAATGAGCAGCACAATGAAGCATTATGACTTCTGTTGAACTATGTGTCTTCAAATGTATGAATTGGTATTTAGTAATTCTTCTGAGGAGAAACTAACAGTTATTGGAATGATCAATATATAATGTAGAAAGTGATGTTAAGCATACTCAGAAGAGGTTCACTACTGTGAAACAAAACTGAATCATATTTCATTTGCTAATTCTGCATTACATAAAGAACACTCAACTGTACAAGATTTCTATATACTACAGTAAATATGAAACAAAATATACATATCAGTGTAACTAACTCACATATCTTGAAACTCTTGTTTTCAGATACACAATAAATGAATAACAAAATGAGTAATTGAACAATGCAATAAGAAACTTGTTGAAAAATATATCTTCATAAGTATGAACTAGTTTCTACTAGTTTTTAAGAGGAGTAACGTAAAAATTTTCTGAAAAATAATACTTTCATTGAATTTGATAGTCTAAGATGAACCTGTTCAGAAACATTACTGTGTATGATAACTGACTCCTATTTCAATTCCTAACATTGCATTAACTGTAGAACAAACAGCTGTGTAACCTTGTAAATACTGCAGTTAATTTGAAACCAAACATACACTTGAGTGACATGAACACAGACAAAATGAAACTCTTGTTAGGAGAATCCCGCATTCTAAGAATTACTAAAATAGCAGCAAAATTAAGCATTATGACTTGTGTTGATGTCTTCAAATATATGAATTGATATTAACAAATTCTTTTGAGGAGAAATAAACAGTTATTTGAATGATCAATATATCATGTAAAATGAGAGGTGAAGCGTACTAAGTATTGGTTCACTACTGTGTAACAATTCTGAATTCTATTTCAGTTGCTAATTCAGCATTATATAAAGAACACTCAAATGTGCAAGTCTTGTATACACTAAAGTAAATATGAAAAAATACATATCATTGAAACTAACTCTCATAACTTGAAACTCCTTTTAGCAGAAACACAAGTTAGTGAATAAAAAAATGAGTAATTGAAAAATGCATTGAGAAACTTGTTGAAAAATATATCTTCATAAGTATAAACTGGTTTCTACTAGTTTTTAAGAGAACTAAAAATAGAGTTATTTGAAACATAATACTTTCATTGATTATGAGACGCTAAGCAGAAGCTGTTCAGAAACATTACTTTGTATGATAACTGAGTCCTATTTCAATTCCTAACATTGCATTAACTGAAGAGCAAACAGCTGTGTAATATTGTAAATACTGCAGTAAATTTGAAACCAAACATACACTTGAGTGACACGAACTCAGAGAAATTGAAACACTTATTAGGAGAATCCCACATTCTAAGAATTACTAAATGAGCAACAATATTAAGCATTATGACTTGTGTTGAAAAGATGTGTCTTCAAATGTATGAATTGATATTTACAAATTCTTCTGAGGAGAAATTAAAATTTATTGGAACGATCAAAATATAATGTAGAATATGATGTTAAGCATACTCAGTATAGGTTCACTACTGTGTAACAAAACTGAATCCTATTTCAATTGCTTATTCTGCATTATATAAAGAACACTCAACTGTGCAAGTGTTGTATATATTACAGTAAATTTGCAATAAAACATACATATCAGTGAAACTAACTCACATAACTTGAAATCTTGTTAGCAGGAACACAATAAATAAATAAGAAAATGCCTAATTGAAAATGCATTAAGAAATTTGTTGAAAAATATATTTTATATGTATGAACTGGTTTCTACTAGTTTTTCAGAGAGGTAAAGTATGAGTTTTTTGAAACATAATGCTTTCATTGACTTTGAGACGCTAAGCAGAAACAGGTCAGAAACATTACTGTGTATGATAACTGAGGCCTATTTCAATTCCAAACATTGCATTAACAAAAGAGCAAACAGCTATGTAATCTTGTAAATACTGCAGTAAATTTGAAACCAAACATACACTTGAGTGACATGAACAAAAACAAATTGTAACTCTTGTTAGGAGAATCCCGCATTGTAAGAATAACTAAAATAGCAGCAAAATTAAGCATTATGACTTGTGTTGAAAAGACGTGTCTTCAAATACAGAAAAGATGAGAGAATTTATCAACAGAAAGCCCCCACTCCAAGAAATACTAAAGGGGGTTTTCCAACCAGATTCAAAGAAAAAAAGAAAACAACACCACAAGTAACAGCTCCACCAAGAACACAATAAAACCAAACTTAAACTGTGATAACAAAGGAAAAAAAAAAGCGGGGGAGACAATGGAGATTAACAGTACCAAAGGACGATGAAGTGCAGAAGTACTTATAAGATAGGGTACTACAATGAATATGGTAGGTACTCTTTTTATTACTTAATGGTAACCACCCTAGAAAAAACCACCACAAAAACACATGACTTAAAAAAGGTAGCAACAGAGGAAAGAAGTATGCAACACAAACAAACAGAAACAAATGATAGAAAAACAAAAGAGAAGAATCAAACTAGATACAAAACTAACAGAAAGCAATTTATAAAATGGCAGTAGGGAACCCACAAGTGTCAATAATTACACTAAATGTAAATGGATTAAACTTACCAATAAAAAGACACAGAGTAGCAGAATGGATTAAAAAAGAAAATCCAACTATATGCTGCCTACAAGAAACACATCTAAGCAACAAGAATAAAAACAAATTGAAAGTGAAAGGCTGGAAAACAATACTCCAAGCAAACAACACCAAAAAAAAAGCAGGTGTAGCAATACTCATATCTGAAAATGCTGACTACAAGACAGAAAAATTACTCAGAGACAAAAATGGTCACTTCATAATGATTAAGGGGACACTGAATCAAGAAGACATAACAATCCTTAATATATATGCACCAAACCAAGGAGCACCAAAATATATAAGACAGCTACTTATTGACCTTAAAACAAAAACTAACAAAAATACAATCATACTTGGAGACCTCAATACTCCGCTGACGGCTCTAGATCGGTCATCCAAACAGAGAATCAATAAAGATATAGTGGCCTTGAACGAAATACTAGAACACCTGGATATGATAGACATCTACAGGACACTTCATCCCAAAGCGACAGAGTATACATTTTTCTCTAGTGTACATGGAACATTCTCAAGAATTGACCATATGTTGGGCCACAAAGACAATATCAGCAAATTTAGAAAAATTGAAACTGTACCAAGCATATTTTCTGATCACAAAGCCTTGAAACTAGAATTCAACTGCAAAAAAGAGGGGGAAAAACCCACAAAAATGTGGAAACTAAACAACATACTTCTAAAAAATGAATGGGTCAAAGAAGAAATAAGCGCAGAGATCAAAAGATACATACAGACAAATGAAAATGAAAATACGACATATCAGAATGTCTGGGATGCAGCAAAAGCAGTAATAAGAGGAAAGTTCATATCACTTCAGGCCTATATGAACAAACAAGAGAGAGCCGAAGTAAACCACTTAACTTCACACCTTAAGGAACTAGAAAAAGAAGAACAAAGACAACCCAAAACCAACCGAAGAAAGGGGATAATAAAAATCAGAGCAGAAATAAATGAAATAGAGAACAGAAAAACTATAGAAAAAATCAATAAAACAAGGAGCTGGTTCTTTGAAAAGATCAACAAAATTGACAAACCCTTGGCAAGACTCACCAAGGAAAAAAGGCACAGGACTCAAATAAATAAAATCCAAAATGAAAGAGGAGAGATCACCACAGACATCATAGATATACAAAGAATTATTGTAGAATACTATGAAAAATTATATGCCACCAAATACAAAAATCTAGAAGAAATGGATAAATTCCTAGAACAATACAACCTTCCTAGACTGAGTCATGAAGAAGCAGAAAGCCTAAACAGACCAATCAGCAGGGAGGAAATAGAAAAAACTATTAAAAACCTCCCCAAAAATAAAAGTCCAGGCCCAGACGGTTATACTAGTGAATTCTATCAAACATTCAAAGAAGACTTGGTTCCTATTCTACTCAAAGACTTCCAAAAAATTGAAGAAGAAGCAATACTTCCAAACACATTTTATGAGGCCAACATAACCCTCATACCAAAACCTGGCAAGGATGGCACAAAGAAAGAAAACTACAGACCAATATCTCTAATGAATACAGATGCTAAAATACTAAACAAAATCCTAGCAAACCGAATACAACAACATATTAAAAAAATAATACATCATGATCAAGTGGGATTCATCCCAGAATCTCAAGGATGGTTCAACATACGCAAAACGGTTAACATAATACACCATATCAACAAAACAAAGAACAAAAACCACATGATCTTATCAATAGATGCAGAAAAGGCTTTTGATAAAATACAACACAATTTTATGTTTAAGATTCTCAACAAAATGGGTATAGAAGGAAAATATCTCAACATGATAAAGGCCATATATGATAAACCATCAGCCAACATCATTTTAAATGGCATAAAACTGAGGACTTTCTACCTTAAATCAGGAACAAGACAGGGTTGTCCACTCTCTCCACTCTTATTTAACGTGGTGCTAGAAGTTCTGGCCAGAGCAATCAGACAAGACAAAGAAATAAAAGGCCTCCATATTGGAAAAGAAGAAGTAAAGGTATCACTTTTTGCTGATGATATGATCCTATACATCGAAAACCCGAAGGACTCCACAAAAAGATTATTAGAAATAATAAACCAATACAGTAAGGTCGCAGGATACAAAATTAACATACAGAAGTCCATAGCCTTTCTCTATGCCAACAATGAAATATTAGAAAACGAACTCAAAAAAATAATCCCCTTCACGGTTGCCACAAAAAAAATAAAATACCTAGGAATAAACATAACATAGAATGTAAAGGACCTATATAATGAAAATTACAAAGCATTGTTAAGGGAAATCGAAAAAGATACAATGAGATGGAAAAATATTCCTTGTTCTTGGATAGGAAGAATAAATATAATCAAAATGGCCATATTACCCAAAGCAATATACAAATTTAATGCAATTCCCATCAAAATCCCTATGAGATTTTTTAAAGAAATGGAACAAAAAATCATCAGATTTATATGGAACTATAAAAAACCCCGAATAGCCAAAACAATCCTAAGGAAAAAGAATGAAGCTGGGGGCATTACAATACCTGACTTTAAACTATATTATAGGGCCACAATAATCTAAACAGCATGGTATTGGCAGAAAAATAGACACTCAGACCAATGGAACAGAATAGAAAGCCCAGAAATAAAACCACATATATATGGTCAAATAATCTTTGATAAAGGGGCCAACAACACACAATGGAGAAAAGAAAGCCTCTTCAACAAATGGTGTTGGGAAAACTGGAAAGCCACATGCAAAAGAATGAAACTCGACTACAGCCTGTCCCCGTGTACTAAAAGTAATTCAAAATGGATTAAAGACCTAAATATAAGACCTGAAACAATAAAGTACATAGAAGAAGACATAGGTACTAAACTCATGGACCTGGGTTTTAAAGAACATTTTATGAACTTGACTCCAATGGCAAGAGAAGTGAAGGCAAAGATAAATGAATGGGACTACATCAGAATAAAAAGTTTTTGCTCAGCAAGAGAAACTGATATAAAAATAAACAGACATCCAACTAAATGGGAAATGATATTTTCAAACAACAGCTCAGATAAGGGCCTAATTTCCAAAATTTACAAAGAACTCATAAAACTCAACAACAAACAAACAAACAATCCAATAAAAAATGGGAAGAGGACATGAATAGACACTTCTCCCAGGAAGAGATACAAATGGCCAACAGATATATGAAAAAATGCTCAGCTTCATTAGTTATTAGGGAAATGCAAATCAAAACTACAATGAGATACCACCTCACCCCTGTTAGATTAGCTATGATTAATAAGACGGGTAATAGCAAATGTTGGAGAGGCTGTGGAGAAAAAGGAACCCTCATTCACTGTTGGTGGGACTGTAAAGTAGTACAACCATTATAGAGGAAAGTATGGTGGTTCCTCAAAAAACTGCAAATAGAACTACCTTATGACCCAGCAATCCCTCTACTGGGTATATACCCCAAAACCTCAGAAACATTGATACGTGAAGACACATGTAGCCCCATGTTCATTGCAGCACTGTTCACAGTGGCCAAGACATGGAAACAACCAAAAAGCCCTTCAATAGAAGACTGGATAAAGAAGATGTGGCACATATACACTATGGAATACTATTCAGCCATAAGAAACGATGACATCAGATCATTTACAGCAAAATGGTGGGATCTTGATAACATTATAAGGAGTGCAATAAGTAAATCAGAAAAAAACAAGAACTATATGATTCCATACATTGGAGGAACATAAAAATGAGATTAAGAGACATGGACAAGAGTGTGGTGGTTACCAGGGATGGGTGGAGGGAGGACAGGAGGAGAGTTAGGGGGAGGGGGAGGGGCACAGAGAACTAGATAGAGGGTTGCGAAGGACAATCTGAAATTGGGCGAGGGGTATGCAACATAATTTAATTACAAAATAACCTAGACATGTTTTCTTTGAAAATATGTACCCTGATTTATTAATGTCATCCCATTACCATTAATAAAAATTTATTTAAAAAAAAAAAAAAAAAAAAAAACAAGACGTGTCTTCAAATATATGAATTGATATTAGCAAATTATTTTGAGGAGAAATGAACAGTTAGTTGAACGATCAATATATCATGTAGAATGAGAGGTTAAGCATACTCAGTATAGGTTTACTACTGTGTAACAATACTGAATACTATTTCAATTGCTAACTCTGCATTATATAAAGAACACTCAAATGTGCAAGTCTTGTATACACTAAAGTAAATATGAAAAAATACATATCATTGAAACTAACTCTCATAACTTGAAACTCTTTTTAGCAGAAACACAAGTTAATGAATAAAAAAATGAGTAATTGAAAAATGCATTGAGAAACTTGTTGAAAAATATATCTTCATAAGTATAAAATGGTTTCTACTAATTTTTATGAGAACTAAAAAAAGAGTTATTTGAAACATAATACTTTCATTGATTATGAGACGCTAAACAGAAGCTGTTCAGAAACATTACTGTGTATGATAACTGAGTCCTATTTCAATTCCTAACATTGCATTAATTGAAGAACAAACAGCTGTGTAATCTTGTAAATACTGCAGTAAATTTGAAACCAAACATACACTTGAGTGACACGAAGTCAGAGAAATTGAAACTCTTGTTAGGAGAATCGCACATTCTAAGAATTACTAAATGAGCAGCAAAATTAAGCATTATGACTTCTGTTGAAAAGATGTGTCTTCAAATGTATGAATTGATATTTACAAATTCTTCTGAGGAGAAAATAAAAGTTATTGGAACGATCAAAATATAATGTAGAATATTATGTTAAGCATATTCAGTATAGGCTCACTACTGTGTAACAAAACTGAATCCTATTTCAATTGCTGATTCTGCATTATATAAAGAGCACTCAACTGTGCAAGTCTTGTATATATTACAGTAAATTTGCAACAAAACGTACATATCAGTGAAACTAACTCAGATAACTTGAAATCATGTTAGCAGGAACACAATAAATAAATAAGAAAATGCCTAATTGAAATATGCATTAAGAAACTTGTTGAAAAATATATCTTTATAAGTATGAACTGGTTTCTCCTAGTTTTTCAGAGAGGTAAAGTAAGACTTTTTGGAAACATATACTTTCATTGACTTTGAGACATTAAGCAGAAACAGTTCAATAACATTACTGTGTATGATAACGGAGTCCTATTTCAATTCCTAACATTGCATTAACTGAAGAGCAAACAGCTGTGTAATCTTGTATATACTGCAGTGAATTTGAAACCAAACATACACTAGAGTGACATGAACACAGACAAATTGAAACTCTTGTTAGGAGAATCCCGCATTCGAAGAATAACTAAAATAGTAGCAAAATTAAGCATTATGACTTGTGTTGAAAAGACGTGTCTTCAAATATATGAATTGATATTAACAAATTTTTTTTAGGAGAAACGAACAGTTACTTGAACGATCAATATATCATGTAGAATGAGAGGTTAAGTATACTCAGTATAGGTTAACTACTGTGTAAGAATACTGAATACTATTTCAATTGCTAATTCTGCATTTTATAAAGAACACTCAGCTGTGCAAGTCTTGTATACACTAAAATAAATATGAAAAAATATACATATCATTGAAACTAACTCTCATAACTTGAAACTCTTTTTAGCAGAAACACAAGAATAAAAAATGAGTAATTGAAAAATGCATTGAGAAACTTGTAGAAAAATATATCTTCATAAGTATAAATTGGTTTCTACTAGTTTTTTCTGAAAAGTAAAAAAAGAGTTATTTTAAACATAATACTTTCATTGATTATGACACGCTAAACAGAAGCTGTTCAGAAACATTACTGTGTATGATAACTTAGTCCTATTTCAATTCCTAACATTTCATTAACTGGAGAGCAAACAGCTGTGTAATCTTGTAAATACTGCAGTAAATTTGAAACCAAACATACACTTGAGTGACACGAACTTAGAGAAATTGAAACTCTTGTTAGGAGAATCCCACATACTAAGAATTACAAAATGAGCAGCAAAATTAAGCATTATGACTTGTTTTGAAAAGATGTGTCTTGAAATTTATGAATTAATATTTACAAATTCTTCTGAGGAGGAACTAAAAGTTATTGGAACGATCAAAATATAATGTAGAATATGATGTTAAGCATATTCAGTATAGGTTCACTACTGTGTAACAAAACTGAATCCTATTTCAATTGCTGATTCTGCATTATATAAAGTGCACTCAACTGTGCAAGTCTTGTATATATTACAGTAAATTTGCAACAAAACGTACATATCAGTGAAACTAACTCAAATAACTTGAAATCATGTTAACAGGAACACAATAAATAAATAAGAAAATGCCTAATTGAAAAATGCATTAAGAAACTTATTGAAAAATATATATTTATAAGTATGAACTGGTTTCTCCTAGTTTTTCAGAGAGGTAAAGTAAGAATTTTTGGAAACATAATACTTTCATTGAATTTGAGACACTAAGCAGAAACAGATCACTAACTTTATTGTGTATGATAACTGAGTCCTATTTCAATTCCTAACATTGCATTAACTGATCAGCAAACAGCTGTGTAATCTTGTAAATACTGCAATGAATTTGCAACCAAACATACATTTGAGTGACACGAACTCAAAGAACTTGAAACTATTGTTAGGAGAATTCCGCATTCTAATAATAACTAAATGAAAAGCAAAATTAAGCATTATGACTTCTGATGAAATATGTGTCTTAAAATGTATGAATTGATATTTACTAATTCTTCTGAGGAGAAACTAACAGTTATTGGAATGATCAATATATAATGTAGAAAGTGATGTTAAGCATACTCAGAATAGGTTCACTACTGTGAAACATAACTGAATCCTATTTTAATTGCTAATTCTGCATTACATAAAAAGCACTCAACTGTGCAAGATGTGTATATACTATAGTAAATATGAAACAAAATATACATATCAGTGTAACTAACTCACATATCTTGAAACTCTTGTTATCAGATAAAGTAAATGAATAACAAAATGAGTAATTGAACAATGCAATAAGAAACTTGTTGAAAAATATATCTTCATAAATATGAACTAGTTTCTACTAGTTTTTAAGAGAAGTAACATGAGAATTTTTTGAAACATAATACTTTCATTGAATTTTTTTTTATATAATTTTATTTTTTTAATGGGGTGACATCAATAAATCAGGATACATATATTCAAAGATAACAAGTCCAGGTTATCTTCTCATTCAATTATTTTGCATACCCACCACCCAAAGTCAGATTGTCCTCTGTCACCTTCTATCTTGTTTTCTTTGTGCCCCTCCCCACCGCCTATCCCTCTCCCATTCCCCCCTTCCCCCGTAACCACCACACTCTTATAAATGTCTCTTAGTTTCACTATTATGTCCCACCTACGTATGGAATAATACAGTTCCTGTTTTTTTCTGATTTACTTATTTTGCTTCGTATCATCTTATCAAGATCCCACCATTTTGCTGTAAATGTTCCGATGTCATCATTTCTTATGGCTGAGTAGTATTCCATAGTGTATATGTGCCACATGTTCTTTATCCAGTCATCTATTGATGGGCTTTTTAGTTGTTTCCATGTCCTGGCCACTGTGAACAATGCTGCAATAAACATGGGGCTGCATGTGTCTTTACGTATCAATGTTTCTGAGTTTTTGGGATATATACCCAGTAGAGGGATTGCTGGGTCATAAGGTAGTTCTATTTTCAGTTTTTTGAGGAACCACCATATTTTCTTCCATAATGGTTGTACTACTTTACATTCCCACCAACAGTGTATGAGGGTTCCTTTTTCTCCACAGCCTCTCCAACATTTACTGTTACCTGACTTGCTAATAACAGCTAATCGAACAGGTGTGAGGTGGTATCTCATTGCCGTTTTGATTTGCATTTCTCTAATTGCTAAAGAAGATGAGCATCTTCTCATATATCTGTTGGCCATTTGTATTTCTTCCTGGGAGAAGTGTCTATTCATAACCTCTTCCCATTTTTTTATTGGATTGTTTGTTTGTTTGTTGTTGAGTTTTATGAGTTCTTTGTATATTTTGGATATTAGGCCCTTATCTGAGCTATCGTTTGAAAAAATCATTTCCCATTTAGTTGGCTTTCTGTTTATTTTGTTATCAGTTTCTCTTGCTGAGCAAAAACTTCTTAGTCTGATGTAGTCCCATTCATTAATTTTTGCCTTCACTTCTCTTGCCTTTGGAGTCAAATTCATAAAATGCTCTTTAAAACCCAGGTCCCTGAGTTGAGTACCTATGTCTTCTTCTATGTACTTAATTGTTTCAGGTCTTATATTTAGATCTTTGATCCATTTTGAGTTAATTTTTTACAGGGGCAGAGACTGTAGTCCAGTTTCATTGTGGCTTTCCAGTTTTCCCAGCACCATTTATTGAAGAGGCTTTCTTTTCTCCATTGTATGTTGTTGGCCCCTTTATCAAAAATTATTTGACTATATATATGTGGTTTTATTTCTGGACTTTCTATTCTGTTCCATTGTTCTGAGTGTCTATTTTTCTGCGAATACCATGCTGTTTTGATTTCGTGGCCCTATAATAGAGTTTGAAGTCAGGTATTGAAATGCCCCCAGCTTCATTCTTTTTCTTTAGGATTGCTTTGGCTATTCGGGGTTTTTTATAGTTCCATATAAATCTGATGATTTTTTGCTCTATTTCTTTAAAAAATGTCATTGGAAGTTTGATGGGAATTGCATTAAATTTGTATATTGCTTTGGGTAATATAGCCATCTTGATTATATTTATTCTTCCTAGCCAAGAACAAGGTATATTCTTCCATCTCATTATATCTTTTTCGATTTCCCTTAACAATGGTTTATAGTTTTCATTATATAAGTCCTTTACATTCTTTGTTATGTTTATTCCTAAGTATTTTATTTTTTTGTTGCAATCGTGAAGGGGATTATTCTTTTGAGTTCCTTCTCAGTTGTTTCATTGTTGGCATATAGAAAGGCTATTGACTTCTGTATGTTAATTTTGTATCCTGCGACCTTACTGTATTGGCTTATTGTTTCTAGTAGTCTTTTTGTGGATTCTTTGGGGTTTTCGATGTATAGTATCATATCATCTGCAAAAAGTGATACCTTTACTTCTTCTTTTCCGATATGGATGCCTTTTATTTCTTTGTCTTGTCTGATTGCTCTGGCTAGAACCTCTAGTACCACATTAAATAAGAGTGGAGAGAGTGGACAACCCTGTCTTGTTCCTGATTTAAGGGGGAAAGCCTTCAGTTTAGTGCCATTTAATATGATGTTAGCTGATGGTTTATCATATATGGCCTTTATCATGTTGAGATATTTTCCTTCTATACCCATTTTGTTGAGAGTCTTAAACATAAAATTGTGTTGTATTTTATCGAAAGCCTTTTCTGCGTCTATTGATAAGATCATGTGGTTTTTGTTCTTTGTTTTGTTGATATGGTGTATTACATTAACAGTTTTACGTATGTTGAACCATCCTTGAGATTCTGGGATGAATCCCACTTGATCATGATGTATTATTTTTTTAATATGTTGTTGTATTCGATTTGCTAGTATTTTGTTTAGTATTTTAGCATCTGTATTCATTAGAGATATTGGTCTGTAGTTTTCTTTTTTTGTGCCATCCTTGCCTGGTTTTGGTATGAGGGTTATGTTGGCTTCGTAAAATGTGTTTGGAAGTATTGCTTCTTCTTCAATTTTTTGGAAGACTTTGAGTAGAATAGGAACCAAGTCTTCTTTGAATGTTTGATAAAATTCGCTAGTATAACCGTCAGGGCCTGGACTTTTATTTTTGGGGAGGTTTTTAATGTTTTTTTCTATTTCTTCTCTACTGATAGGTCTGTTTAGGCTTTCTGCTTCTTCTTGATTCAGTCTAGGAAGGTTGTATTTTTCTAGGAATTTATCCATTTCTTCTAGGTTGTTGAATTTAGTAGCATAAAGTTTTTCATAGTATTCTACAATAATTCTTTGTATATCTACGGTGTCCGTGGTGATTTCTCCTCTTTCATTTTGGATTTTGTTTATATGAGTTCTTTCTCTTTTTTCCTTGGTAAGTCTTGCCAAGGGTTTGTCAATTTTGTTGATCTTTTCAAAGAACCAGCTCCTTGTTCTATTAATTTTTTCTCTAGTTTTTCTGTTCTCTAATTCATTTATTTCTGCTCTGATTTTTATTATCTCCCTTCTTCGGCTGGTTTTGGGTTGTCTTTGTTCTTCTTTTTCTAGTTCCTTAAGGTGGGAAGTTAAGTGGTTCACTTGGGCTCTCTCTTGTTTGTTCATATATGCCTGAAGTGATATGAACTTCCCTCTTATCACTGCTTTTGCTGCATCCCATAGATTCTGATATGTCGTATTGTCATTTTCATTAATCTGTATATATCTTTTGATCTCTGCACTTATTTCTTCTTTGACCCATTCATTTTTTAAAAGTATGTTGTTTAGTTTCCACATTTTTGTGGGATTTTTTTCCTCTTTTTTGCAGTTGAATTCTAGTTTCAAGGCTTTATGATCAGAAAATATGCTTGGTACAACTTCAATTTTTCTGAATTTGCTGATGTTGTTTTTGTGGCCCAACATATGGTCAATTCTTGAGAATGATCCATGTACACTGGAGAAAAATGTATACTCAGTCACTTTGGGATGAAATGTCCTGTAGATGTCTATCATATCCAGGTGCTCTAGTGTTTTGTTTAAGGCCACTATGTCTTTGTTGATTCTCTGTTTGGATGACCGATCTAGAGCCGTCAGCGGTGTATTGAGGTCTCCAAGTATGATTGTGTTTTTGTCAGTTTTTGTTTTAAGATCAATAAGTAGCTGTCTTATATATTTTGGTGCTCCTTGGTTTGGTGCATATATATTAAGAATTGTTATGTCTTCTTGATTCAGTGTCCCCTTAGCCATTATGAAATGGCCATTTTTGTCTCTGAGTACTTTTCCTGTCTTGTAGTCAGCATTATCCGATATGAGTATTGCTACACCTGCTTTTTTTTGGATGTTATTTGCTTGGAGTATTGTTTTCCAGCCTTTCACTTTGAATTTATTTTTATCCTTGTTACTTAGATGAGTTTCCTGTAGGCAGCATACAGTTGATTTTCTTTTTTAATCCATTCTGCTACTCTGTGCCTTTTTATTGGTGAGTTTAATCCGTTTACATTTAGTGTAATTATTGATACTTGTGAGTTCCCTATTGCCATTTTTTATCTCGCTTTCTGTTAGTTTTGTGTCTTGTTTGATCCTTCTCTTTTGTTTTTCTATCTTTTGTTTTTATTTGGTTGTATTCCATACATCTTTCCACTGTTGCTATCTTTTTTATCTCATGTGCTTCTGTGGTGGTTTTTTCAATGGTGGTTACCTTTGAGTAATGAAAAGGGTCCCTACCTTGTTCATTGTGGTGCACTATTTTGTGAGTACTTTTGCACTCCATCGTCCTTTGCTACTGTTAATCTCCATCTTCTCCCCCTCTTTCTTTTTGTTGTTGTCACAGTTTAAATTTTGTTTTATTGTGTTCTTCTTGGAGCTTTTTCTTGTGGCTCTGTTTTTTTTTGTTCTTTGTATCTGATTGGAGAACCCCCTTTAGTAATTCCTGGAGTGGGGGTTTTCTGATGATAAATTCCCTCATCTTTTCTGTATCTGTGAATGTTTTTATTTCTCCTTCATATTTGAAGGATAGCTTTGATGGGTATAGTATTCATGGCTGAAAGTTCCTCTCTTTCAGGACTTTAAATATTGGGGTCCACTCTCTTCTAGCTTGTAGAGTTTCTGCTGAGAAATCTGATGATAATCTAATGGGCCTTCCTTTATATGTTGTATTCTTCTTTTCCCTGGCTGCCTTGAGAATTTTTCTTTGCTGTTGGTTTGTGTCAATTTCATTATGATATGCCTTGGAGTAGGTTTGTTGGGGTTAAGAAAACTTGGAGTTCTGTTTGCTTCTTGAACTTGAGGCTTTAGTTCTTTCCACAGGCTTGGGAAGTTCTCATCTATTATTTGTTTGAGTATGTTCCCCATTCCATTTTCTCTCTCTTCTCCCTCTGATATACCTATTATTCTTATGTTATTCTTTTTGATGGAGTCAGATAATTCTTGTAGGGCTATCTCATTTTTTTAAATTTTTGAGTCTCTTTCTTCTTCTCTCTGATGTGCCTCACGTTGCTTGTCTTCTATTTCACTAATCCTCTCTTCTATCTGACCTGTTCTATTAGCTAAGCTTGTTACTTCGTTTTTCAGCTCGTGAATTGAGTTTTTCATCTCTGTTTGATTTGTTTTTATACTTTCAATTTCCTTGGACATATATTCTTTGTGTTCATTGAGTTGTTTTCTGAGCTCCCTAAATTTCCTTTCTGTGTTTTCTTGTATATCTCGGAGGATTTTTAGGATTTCTATCTTGAATTCTCTGTCATTTAGCTCCAAGGTTTCCAATATATTAAATTTTTTCTCTATAGATTTTTCCTCATCAAGCTGTGTTACTTCTCTTTCTTTTGTTTCCATGATATTCGATTTTTTCTTCCTTAATGGCATCTGAGGGTGGTTTTGTTGATAGTATTAATGAGATTTAATAAAGAATAAAAAGTTTAAAAAAATAATAAAAAAAATCGAAAAGAGTTGTTTTTTTTAAAATAATTAATAATGAAATAAAGAAAAATAAAATAAAATAATAATTTAAAAAAAAAGAAGGAAATTATTCCCCCCCTCCTTTTTTCCTCTCCTCTCCTCTCCCCTCTTTCTTGATAAAATCTTGTGGTGGACTGTGAATTATAACAAACAATGCCTGTGATGGAGGGCCTGAATTGGGGAAAAGTAATAAAGGGGCAAAAAAAAAAAAAAAAAAAGAAAGAAAAAAAGTAAGAAAAAAGAAAAAAAAGAGCGTATGGACCCACAAAAAGCAAATAAGGAAAAAATTTGGGTCAAGAATAAAATGATTTGCTTTTAGGTGTTGGTTGTCTAAGAGTTATGATGAGAGAATTAAGAGGAAAACGGAAAAATGGGGGGACAAATTAAAAAATTACTATTGTATTTAGTGGAACAAGAACTAGATAATATGCAGAGCCAGGGATGGGAGCACTGCTAGTGAGTTAAAAAGGTGAAGTAAAACCCCCCCAAAATGCCACAAACATAAGTTTGAGTCCCAGATAAGATAATTTGTTTGTTATTGAGGTTTGAATGAGAGGAGATGTAAAGGAGAAAGGAAGAAACTAATATAGAGGGAGAAAAGAAAGAGAGAGAGAAAAAAAGAGGGAACCACTAAAAGAAGAAAAAAGAAAGGAGAGAGAGAGAGAGAGAGTTAAGGGTTTTGGAGTGCAACCCTCATAGAGAGAAAGGAAGAGAAGAGAAAAGATAATGGGAGATGTAACACTTATGGTTAGTGTAGTTCAAGGAGAGGAGAGAGTAAGACCGATAGAGAGTTAATCGGCCAAATTGGAGGAGGAAAAAAAAAGTATCAAGTATGAAGATAAGAGAAACAAACGAACAAATATAATAAAATGGGATAGGTTATAAAGTCTGCAGATTATTCTTGATTTTGAGAGGTTATCTTCTTGCTTTTTCTTTTCTCTCCCTCTTCCTGGTTGGTGACTATGTACCCCGGGTTGTGCCCCTTTGCCACGCTCAGGTGGAGGTTTGCAGTTGATAAGTCTCTATGGCAATGTCATGTATTGTCCTTTAGTCTCGTTGGCAGTCGAGGCTATTAGCATTTATAGGCTCTGACAGTGAGAGAGTCCGTGTTCCTGGAGCCTTTCTCCTAGTCTTTCCTTCATCAATTAGTAGCCTGATAATCCAGCTATGGGGTTGCTGCTGCCTCTGCCTGGATAGTTAGAGGCTCAAAGAAGTGGCAACTCCCCACTCTATTTCCACTCAGCACAGGGCTCTGGGTAAGGCTCAGTCAGTCAGAGCTGCTAGCATAATCAGGCGGGATTTCCGGCCATTCAAAGACCTCTGGCTCTGCCACTCTGTCCGGTAACACAAGCGGGCGCCCACTTCCGGGGCGCTTGGAGGAAACTCTCACTCACTGGCTGCGCGCGCAGACCAGGATATCTGTCCAGCAGTCTCACGCTCTGAGTGAAACCCCCAACCGCAGGGAAAAGTTGCAGCGTTGGAATTGAGTCTCGCTCCGTTCCCGTGCGCGGCTTTTGCAAGGCGCTGGGGCGGCCCGAGATTCTGCTTTGGCCCACACAAAGGCCCCTGACTCTGCCCCTCTGTGCGATAACATGGGCGCGCACTGCCGAGGCACTTGGAGGAATCGCTCACTCCTTAACTGCGCGCGCAAACCAGGATATGAGGCCGGCCGCGTTTCCCTCTGAGTGAAACACACTCCAGTACGGAAAATCTCCACCGTTGGAATTAGTTCTCACTCCCTCCCATGTATGGCTTTCCCAGGGCGCTGGGGCTTCCCAGAGACTCTGCCCTCAGCCCACAGAAAGGCCTCTGACCCTGCCTCTCCATGGGGCAACACGGGCACCCACTTCCGGGGCTTAGGAAGAAATCTCTCGCCCACTAACTGCGCACCAACCAGGAGACCGGGTAAAATGTCCGCTCCGCTTGTCTTTCTTTGTTTGGGTTTGGCGCGAGTGTTAGCTTGAATTGCCCGGGTTGCCACAGCATCAGATTTTCCTTGGCTTGGATCTCCGTGCCACAGCCTGGTTCGGCCGTTTGTGTCGCGGCCTGGATGTATTCACACACTTTGCCCGCCTCAGTTTCTATATTCACAGTTACCAGAAAAAGCTGCCCTGTTTAGGTTAGTGGGGAATGCGAAGCATTTTTTCCTCCCTATTTCCTTCGGGGTTTGGTTATATATTTAGCCAATTTTTCACTCAATCATACCTTTGGGTGTATTGCGAAGCATCTGGAAGCTCCAAGTATAGGTTTTTCTGTTTCTGGTTGAAGATCTTGTTGAGTTTTGGGGGAGATTTATCAGTATCGCTTCCTACCCCGCCATTACTCTGACCATTTTCATTGAATTTGAAAGGCTAAGATGAAGCAGTTCAGAAACATTACTGTGTATGATAACTGAGTCCTATTCCAATTCCTAACATTGCATTAACTGAATAGCAAACAGATGTGTAATCTTGTAAATACTGCAGTGAATTTGAAACCAAACATACACTTGAGTGACATGAACACAGACAAACTGAAACTCTTGTTAGGAGAATCCCACATTCTAAGAATAAATAAAATAGCAGCAATATTAAGCAATATGACTTGTGTTGAAAAGACATGTCTTCAAATATAGGAATTGATATTAACAAATTCTTTAGAGGAGAAATGAACAGATATTTGAATGATCAATATAACATGTAGAATGAGAGGATAAGCATACTCAGTATAGGTTCACTACTGTGTAACAATACTGAATACTATTTCAGTTGCTAATTCTGCGTTATATAAAGAACACTCAAACGTGCAAGTCTTGTATACACTAAAGTAAATATGAAAAAATACATATTATTGAAACTAACTCTCAAAATTGAAATTCTTTTTAGCAGAAACACAAGTTAATGAATAAAAAAATGAGAAATTGAAAAATGCATAAAGAAACTTGTTGAAAAATATTTCTTCATAAGTATAAACTGGTTTCTACTAGTTTTTATGAGAACTAAAAAAAGAGATATATGAAACATAATACTTTCATTGATTATTAGATGCTAAGCAGAAGCTGTTCAGAAACATTACTGTGTATGATAACTGAGTCCTATTTCAATTCCTAACATTGCATTAACTGAAGAGTAAACAGCTGTGTAATCTTGTAAATACTGCAGTATATTTGAAACCAAACATACACTTGAGTGACAAGAACACAAACAAATTGAAACTCTTGTTAGGAGAATCCCGCATTCTAAGAATAACTAAAATAGCAGCAAAATTAAGCATTATGACTTGTGTTGATGTCTTCAAATATATGAATTGATATTAACAAATTCTTTTGAAGAGAAATGAACAGTTATTTGAATGATCAATATATCATGTAGAATGAGAGCTTAAGCATACTCAGTATAGGTTCACTTAATGTA